>NC_132905.1:77179928-77482958 GCF_047675955.1 Chlorocebus sabaeus
GGCTACAGTGCAGTAGTGGGATTACGGCTCATTGTAATGCTTTACTCCTAGGCTCAAGTGATCCTCCTGCCTCAGTCTCCTAAGTAGTTAGAACTATAGGCAAGCACCACCATATCCAGCTAATTTATTTTAATTTTTTTTGTACGGACCAGGTCTCACTACTCTGCCCAGGCTGGTCTCTAACTCCCAGCCTCAAGTGATCCACCTGCCTCGGCCTCCCAAAGTGCTGAGAGTACGGATGTGAACCACTGCACCTGGTCTGAAATCTACATTTTTAACCAGCAGACCAGTTCATTCTGACATGCTCGAGTTTGAGAACCACTGACCAGGCGATTCTGTATACAAAGCCCACCCACAGTATTTGGTGCCAGCATGACTGACTCTTTCAGAAGCGAATCCATCTGACAAGTCCTGACCCCCATGTCTGGGCCCAGCACTGTGCCAGGAGGCCCTTCCAGCTACACCACATCACATCAAAACCCGTCTGTCTAGTTCATATTCCATGGTGACTGTTGGTTCACCCACAGTCCTACTCAGAGTTCTGAGTCAGCCACAGAAACACTGGGAGCTCTGGGCCACCTCTTATCAGAACATGAGTCAGAGCTGTAATCTCTGCTTCCCATTCCTGTGCTATGCTGCTGATGTGGTACTGGATTCCTTCCTAGTCAATCAACACAGACCTTCATTTCTATAGAGTTCTCTCACCCCCAAGTAAATAGACTAATTTCTTTCTGGTTGATTTAGGTATTAAAATTAAAGATGTAAAAATATTTATTTACTTAGGTAATGATGAATGAGTGCCTTGCAGGAGTAATGATTAATCACGCTCCACCTGGAAACCAGTGCCAAAACGACTCTGCTAATAGAATCCATCAACTGCTGAAATAAGTGATTGCACTGAAGCTTGCTTTATTGTAAGTTCCTTAATTTTACATTCTAGTTGCATGCTGTCATTTCCTAATAAAAATTGTTTGGATTCCTTCCTGAAACATTTGGGTTGAGTCTTGAGGAGGTATTTTGCATTAGCTAAACACTGAATCATAAAACCATATTCATTATTCTGGCAAGGCAACACAGATTTTATTCTATGAAATTTAAACAATTATTTAAAATTAGAACAATGAGTAATAATTGGTAAAAATATGAGAACTATAATATTGTATTAAAAGAGCACTCAGTCACTAAAATATTTCTTTGCTGCCTACTATACATGGGTAGGTCAACATTTGGTGTAAGCAATGGCATAACTGGAGTTAGGTGGAACTTTCAGGAATTCTTTACTACCAGTAATTGTCTAACCCAGAAAGTATCTTTACTGCCAACTCCCATCAGGGGAGCTTTGGCAGTCAAAAAAGTACTTCACAACTCTCTGTGTTACTGTTGTCAACTTGTTCAAACTGCATTTTGTTCTTCATGGGAGCAGCAGGGTAAGAAAACCATGTCCTGGAAAATCACAGTGGTGAGAGTTGGCTCTAGATACACCTATGAAGGATGGAGAGGCAGTTGTATATGCATCTACTACCATTTTCTTTCCTAAATTTTGGTGGAAGTAGAATAAACACGGTCTTTGAGTCAAAGCTGAGTTTAAATCCTGGTCCTAACTTTCATAAGGAAACTGAGACTTAAACTTTGTTTTCTCTAATTTGTACATGGAGTTTCCTGGCTGCCCTTGCCTCGGTTTTTCAACTGGTTAATCACAGGTAAAATGGGTTTCTAATGCTTCAAGAGTCAATTTAGATGTTATCTTAGAAGCCTACTCTCAATCCTCCAGCTAGACAGGTGATCATTTTCTCTATACTTCTTATCACTTATTATATTCTACTTCAATTGCCTACATACCTTGGAAAGGAGACTTCATTTTTTATAAAGGATTACAGACTGCAGGGCAGCCATCCTGCCAGGCTGGGAAGTGTAGCCTCCAGCAGAGACTGTTAACAGGCGCTTCAGAGGAGGAGGGGTTGGGGCAGGAGCTTTATGCTAAACAGGTTGGCTAAACATAGATATTAAACAGTTATAGGAGAAGCTGTGAATATTTACAAAGAGGGTCCTCATGCATGCATATCGAATAACATGCATGTTACATGTGTCCCATTTCACGTTGGGATGGAGACTTAATATTTAAATACATTACAATTGGGTCAAAAAAGGGAAGCAAAAACATGAGGCACTGTAGCGTGCAGCCTCTGTAAACTGGCCAGAACCATCCTGTAGTCAGTGGCCTCCTATCAGAAGAAAGTTACTGAAATCAGCTTCTGGTTCAATCAAAGCTGTAGTTATGGCTTGTGGAACACGGAGTTAGTCTGCATCTGGTAGTGGACGAGCTATAATTGTTTTATATTGCTTATCTTGAGGCCAATGCCTCTTTAGCTACTAAAGAAAAAGAAAAATCTTGTGGCAGTTAGAACAGAATTTATTCTTTAAGTATAGAAGTGTGTGACTTAACCCTTGTCTGGTATGGCCTTATTTGGTATCTCATTGCCTCAAAGAGTCTGTTCCGTCAGTCTTATGATCTGTTTCAGTATTAGTGTTGGTCAGTTTTTGTGTCTAAACCACAAAAAGGAGGGTATCATGAAGCGTGTTTGAACTCCCATCCCATCATGGCTAGGAATTCAGGTTTTAATATTTCCCTGGGGTCCCATTGGCTAAGAGAGGGGTTCATTCCATCACTGGGGGCTTAGAATTTTATTGTTCGTTCTCACTTTTCAGGCAGATAACTTTATGGTGCAGTATATGTCACATAAGAAGGTATGAATAAATATTTGGAAAATTTGATCCATAAAATATGGGTAGTAGTAACCGTTTCAAAAAGTGGCCATAAGAACTAGGAGATGATCGCATCTGTAAAGTTCTTGCCACATAGTAGGCACTCAATACGTTCTTGACTGAATCTTTCTCCCACTCCTAGCAATGGCCCCAGCCCAGTGGCCTGTCCTTTCCCCCCAACTCCACCAACAGTTTTGTGAGCCAACCCTGTATGGTCTCTTCTCTGCTTTACATCATTGTCATAAATCTCAACTGACACCTCAGTGTCTCTGCCACCCCAGGGCGGGCCCCAGAACAAATGTTTGTTCATTAGAGGGGTCTTGCCTTGACTGGAAGTGCTGAGGTCCTTTGTAGCGCTGCCAAAACAAAATGCAAACCAAACAGAATTGCCTTCATGATACTGAGACACAGGTGAAAGATTGAGCTGGGAGCCTCTATGCACCTTTCAAAAGCCACCTGAACTACCTGTTACCAAGGTTCTAAAAATGGATGTGCATATGCTGTCTCTGCTATTCCTTCCACCCTCAGCCATGCCTCTTGGGACAACTGAGTGTTGGGGTCTAATTGACTCACAGTCTGAATCTTTCTTATTCAAGGAAGAGAGGCGTGTGGTGAAGCAGGCTTGTGCTTACAGAAACCCTTGTCCCTTCATAGAGGGCAACCAAATATCATCGGCATAACAAAGAGGAGTAGTATATTTTGATATACACAGTATTTTTATAACAATGATGGATATGATATATTGCTGTCAATTTTTACAATCGGCCAGAGATTATATAAAAAAGAATCTTTTTCTTTTGTATCACAAAAGAAACTTGGATCTTCCCTGGGGATGGCAGGAAGCGCAGACTCACCAGCTTCCATTTGACTGAATTACACATTTGTTTTTGATGTGTAGGAGGTTAGTGGCAGGGATTCTATCCATCCTGTACAATTTCAATGAGTCCTTTCATGAGAAAGAAAAGAATAGTAGAAATAACTATAAGAAAATACTTCTTCTACTTCATGTTCCATCAGATTAGTCATGGTGTTCTCATAAAAAAATATAGACCAAGAGCAGCCTTTATTGGTCTGTATAGTTTATGAAATGCTTTATTTCTTTGGGTTCATAAATAATCACAGATGGTCCCTGGAAATAAAAGTATAAGATGAAATGTAAGAAGAAATTTGTTAAATGATAATTTTCATTTCTTGATGAACATAAACTATACCTGAATTTTGTTTTCCGCAAGAAGTTTATTACATGTTTTAAATTACTAAAGTATATTACAGATAAATCTGAAGTGCCCTTAAGCTGCACTTAAGGGCAACTTAATTTATTTTTTCTCCTTTTTTAAAGAAAGCTTTTATCATAAATTTAATGTTTTATTTTCTATTTTTATTATTTAACACAAACATAGTATTCATGAGCAGTATAAAATATGATGTTGGTATGATTTAAAATTTTATATAAATTATAGCATATCTTCACATATTCTGAACTATGCTTTCTCCACATATTATATTTTTGTATTATATCCATCGTGATATGCAATTTTTATTTTTTACTTGTCCTAAAGAAATCTATTATATTCTATGTCACTTTTTAAAATCCATTTCCTTGCTGGTCAGACATTTTTAAAAAGTATGCCACTTAATTGCATTTATTGAGTTAGTATTTATTTACAAAAAATTTTCTGTATGAATTCTTTGTATAATATGGTGAGTTTAGTAAATAACTGTACATTGTATACTTGAAAATTACTAAGAGTAGATTTTACATATTCTCATCACAAAAAATAAGTACGTGATGTAATGAATATGTTAATTAGCTTGATTTAGCTATCCCACAACATATACCTAAGAAAACATCATGTTGTACATAATACAGACATAATTTTTATTTGTTGATAAAGAAAAATGAATTTTGTGAACTAGCACTAGATATAGGGTATCTGAATAAAATGGATTGATTAATTTGATTAGTAAAGAACGTCTACTTATAGAAATTATGACCTGTTTTTAGAGTTTTTAAAAACAGTAAGACATGGAACCTGAAATGTTTACCAAATGTATTTCTATTTTATGATGTTTCAAATGATTTTTAAAGATACTGTCAAATTTTATGTGTACACTTTGTGTTTGAATAGGATGGTTCTGGGGTTTGGCAGATACCAATTCTGCTATGGACAAGTATTAGTTATGGACTAACGCATTCGTTTTCCTATGGTTCTAACTTATTAGAGCAATAGACACCAGAATGATATGGTGAAAAAGCATACTGGTAACTTAAAAAGAACCCTCACATTGCAAGGTATTTTGCAAACATATTGGGGAATGTGGCTTGATCCTGGGACTGAAAAGAAGCCTTCTACTACTCTCCCACTGCTCCTCACACCCCATACCCCAAAGTGTACATCCTCGAGGTCCATTTAGAGTACTAGAGATGTTGTATTTCTTTTCTAGCTCTAGTTCTGAATTTTAACTCATGGAAGGTATTAGTCATTGGGTCTGAGGAGCTACGGCTTATAAAAATGGATCCACAGAACATATCCTGTAGCTAGTCAAAAACTGTGTTAGTAAACTCCAGGATGTAACTAGTTCTATAATTATTTTAAGTTGAGATATAACAAGTGTAGTATTTTGTAGAGTGGGCTAGATATTTTATTCAACGATCTATTTTATCACTTTGTCTTTCTTTAAATCACAGATACACATAAAACATATGTATAAACTTGATGAATAAACTGAATCAGAATGTTGAGTATCTTAATGCAAGATACAATATATATATAGTAATATATCCTCAAATCTGTAATTTTATAAACTTTGTTGCAATTATGAGTAGAGAGCCATTTTGAGTAATTATTTTAGTGTTGTAGAGATATTCCCATTAGGAACTTATATAAGATAAAATGTTAATATTCTTTTGGAACATAATGTATTTGCAAAGTGTGGAAGCACTTTCCATTATTCTTATACACAGGAGACCTAGGTAATAGCATTATGTAGATAATTTTACCTCAACAGAAATAATATAACCATAGACATTGATGATAAGAAAAGCTCAAGAGGTACTTTAGGCCATTAGCCTGAAAAATTGCTGCATGTTTTAAACTTCTTGTGTCTGATCTAATTTGTCTGACTTTAATGGTTCCACTTTTAACAATTTCCAAAGAAAAGTTTTTGAATTTTTAATTGAGATATTTCTCATTTTACCTAAGGTAATAATCAGAAACCATATGATAGAAATTAGAAGCAATAGAATCTGTTAGGTGGCTGGCTTCAAGCTATTTGCTTTCTCTTCTAAACTTTAGGTTTAGTCTCATATTATCAAGTCACAAGGATGTAACACCAACCAGCTGACCAGGTGGTCCTCTATGCAGGCAACTATACTTCCCTCATCAATGTTAAAGAGATGGAGACACCTGTATATGTGCCCCGCACTCTAAGAGCCACGTCTGATTTCAATTAAAAGCAGATTTGGTTTCTATACAAATGTTTAACCAATGTTTCCATGGAAAGTCCCTAATGCTTGTTTCCTTTTTTAAAAAAGCTTTTAATTTTGAAATAACTATAGATTCATAGGGAGTTGCAGATAGTATGGGTGGGTCCCATGCCCCCTTCCTCCAGGTTCCTCAATGACTACACCTTATGTAACAATAGCACATGTCAAAACCGGGAATTTGACACTGGTACAATATTGTGATTTTATCACATACGAATGAGATGTCCTTTTATCAGCATTATGGACTTGTGTAAAAACCATCACAAGCAAGATACAGGACTATCCCATCATCACAATAATCTCCTTTATGCTACCTCTTTATAGTGTTCATCCTCCTACTCCCCACAATCTCTAACCCCTGAGAACCACTAATTTGTTTTCCATGCCTATAACTTTTGTCATTTCTAGAATGTGTTATAAATGGAATCACTCACCATACATCGTGGTTTAATGGAAAGTCCCTAGTTCCCGCTCCTCCCATTTTTAAAGTTATGTCCCATGTCTTCTCCATTTCACCCAGGTACAGCTATTTTTAGCTCTGGCATTTTATAATATTAGCCAAAGAATCAAGGTCAAAAAAGTAAAATGACCTAGTCACTTTGCTAATCGATATAAAAATTTGTTTTCTTGTGGACAAAAAAACCATTAACCTATTATAAATACATATATTATTGCTGTATTTCATTTCTGTGGAGAGTTGGGCTATGTCTTCTTTCCAAGAGCATACCTCGCTCATGACTGCATCTTCAGTACCTAACACAGTGTTTAACATCTATCAGGTATTGAATAAATTTAGGGCAGAGGAGAAATGAATAAAGACCTTTTTATTTCTATTCAGGGCAAAGTTGAGGGCTTATGAGATTCTGCATCTGTGCAAGAGGATGTCTTGTGTTAACTGGTCATTGAGAGGCAAAGCAGATGATGGAAATGCTATTAATGACTATCACCTGTTTACTTGGTGGTCCCTTCCTCTTCATTCTGTAGGTGCATGCACGTGTCTCCCAGCCCAGCGGGAGACACAGACTTTCCCATTTGTGGCTGAGAAGTCCCTATTTGGTGGATCATGGGCTCCTTCCATTGGTTTTGATGAGAACTCAGAAACTCTTTTATTTTTTCCCAGCAAAATGAATTTTATTCACCTTATTATGACAAAAATCCACTTCCATCAGCCTTAAATTAGCACACAAAAGCCTCCTAACATAATCTGAGTGCCCTAGGTACTAGATTGGCTTCAGGGAAGAAAGGAACCTGACTGCTCTATAAATAAAACACAGAACAGCAGACTCAGTTTGGAGGAAATGAGAAAGAGGACTGTGGATTCCATCTCTAGATCGAGTCTTCAAAAGTCATTCCCCCATAAGCAAACGATTGGCCAGCAGACTACCTAAGAGAACATACTTGTTGCCTCGTTTTCATTTTATCTTCGTAACAATGTTTTATGAACTGTTCAAGTTGTCTCTGACCTAGATCCCTTCTGCTGCAGCTGGAGGGAGCAGAGAACAGAATTATTTGGAAGCCTTCATGGGCTGCAGCAGTGATGAAGGGCATTCTCATGCTACGGTGACCTAAGCTATCACAGTCCCAGGCACAATGATCACAGGTACAACAAGTCCAGTCTTAGCTATAGGTATCTTTTTCCAGGAAGTCTGCGGACAACACCCCCTTCCAGTTCGGTCATCTCCTCTTCTGAGGCTCTCAAGCTTCCTCTAATGTCCTCTGATTACCCAACACAGGTATCCACCTCCATTTAACCCTCCTGCTTTACCTATCCATTTTTCTTTCTTTTTATTATTATTTGTTTTTATTATACTTTAAGTTCTGGGATACATGTGCCGTATGTGCAGGTTTGCTACATAGGTATACATGTGCCATGGTGGTTTGCTGCACCCATCAACCCGTGATCTGGGTTTTAAGCCCCACAGGCATTAGCTATTTGTCCTAATGCTCTCCCTCTCCTTGACTCCCCCACCCCCCCCAGCAGGCCTTGGTGTGTGATGCTCCCCTCCCTGTGTCCATGTGTTCTCATTGGAGAACTCAGACACTCTTCTGGGACATCTATGAGGGGTGCTGTCCACCTCTATGGGGCATGAGGTATCTCCTTTAGCCAGTGAGCTCAGGAGGTCTTGGTGCTCAACTTTTCTCATTGGTCATTTAGGTTAGTTCATCTGGGTTGCCAAATATGAGCTATTGCCTTAGCGTAATAAGCTTTATGGGAGTACTTTTAAGATTATATAATAAAAGTATACTATGTGTGGTAGAAATAAGAGACTCTTAGACAAGGTGTTTTGTTTTCTGCTCTCTGATAATCTTTCACTAGATCCTCTGGATGTCTTCCCAGGTCCAAATCACAGTCAGTTTCTGGGAAGGCAGCCAGCAAAAGCAGACCAAAGGCCATCAAAACAGGGAAATATTTATTAAGAAAATGACTAATTATAAAATTAGTCTTAAGTCCCTCTCCTCAGCACTAACGACTATCCCCACCCATTGTATCGACATATTTGTCAGCCTCAAAATATGGGAGGATGGGGCTATGTGGTAGGAATGTGGTTAGATTGTGGGATTTTTACTGACTTTTTAGGTTATGGAGCATCACTAAAAGCTTTGCATTGGCGAAGCACTACCTTTAGGGAAGGTTAATTCATTGACGAGCAACATGGAGGAGAGGAAGAGTACAGGTGGGCGGCATGTGGGTCACCAGAGCTCAAGCTAGCCAGTGAATGGAAATGTGTATGAGTCGCCACACAAGTGAAATCTATTTGTCAAATGCCTTTAAAAATCTTATTGTGTTCACACACTAAATATTCACAATGACTATGTGAGTTAGGATAGGTTTTAAAGTTGAGAAAACAAAGGATGAGAGAGCAGGTATCCTGGTCTTGGCTACACTAGTGAGAAAGTAGAGGAGGGCTAAATAGAGTACAGGTGGTCGCTAATCATTTTTGATTTATTTTATTTCTGTTATTAAAGCCTGACCAGTGAGCTGACCAGTGAAGAGTCACCATGTTGGCCAAGGAAGAGTGAAACAAGATGCCTTGGGTAGGAGCTGAATCATATAGAAATAGGATATTCCTGAAAGGTAGAAAAAAGGCCTTTTGTTCAGGGATATCTTTGACCCAAAATGTGTAAAGAACATTTAAGATAGTCAGGTAAAATAGATAGTATTTCTGAAGTTATCATTAGGAATTTTGCCCTGTTTTATAGTGAGCCAGGTAAAAATGCATGATCCTTAATACTGTACGAATTGGCAAATGGCTCCATGGGTGCATGGGTAAGGTATGTTTTGAAAGCAAAGCTGGCATCTACACAGACTTGTCAATTAAAAATCTACCCAGAGTATACCAAACATAAAAACCTCATTTCAATTTATGCCCTATTTCTGTTAATAACAGTAGCTACTAAGACCCTCTTATAAAAGGCTACAATGTTAATTTAGCAAAATGATTCCAATTGACCCACATGAGACATTTTTCTGTCTGTTATGTGAAAGCTGGCAACATAATAGATGTCTTAATTTAATAAGCATATTATACTAATTGAAATAAAGACCTAGGGGTGCAGACGAGCAGAGTAACATTTGCTAGTTACCACCAAAGTATTAAATTCCTGATACAGATGATCACTTTTACTATTATAGAATTAAAGGCAAGATATTAATTTGAAAGAAAAAATAACTATGAGAGATGAATGACAAGTAAATGGAAAAGATTTAAAAATAATTTTATAATTATTCAAAAACAAAACTTGAAAAATCAAATGCCACTGAAAGAAAAATAAAAAGTTAAATAAATTTAAATAAGTATATTAATTTTAGAATAATATAGACTTGGAAGCCTGAAACTCAACACATATCATAAACAGTGTTAAAATAAAAATCTATATCTTAGAATTATCCATTTGGTAGAAATGAGAAACTCTGGATATCATCTGGTTCTATCCTGTCTTGACAAATATGCATTTAGAAAGTATTTCTAAGTACCTACTGTGTGCCACGAACTCTGCTAATAGCTGATAATGCAATAATATGAAAGTAGTAATTTCCCCTCCCTTCATGGACCTTATAGTTTAGCAAACCTTAATAAAATTATCATATAATCGTAAATAGAAAGTAATAAAACATAAATACAAAATTTCAAGTATTAAAAGCCAAGCAGATAGTGATAGGAACTGAATTGCAAAAAACTAATTTTATAATTGGTCATTTTCATTATAAATATTTCTCTGATTTAGGTCAGAGAAGTACTTCCAGAAGGAGCAATATTTAGACAGAGATCAGAAGGCTGAGAAGGATCAACTAATTAACATAAGAGGAGAATATAGAGAACATTCCGGGTGAAGAGCACCAGATCTGTGGCAAGAAGGAGCTTGGCAGGCTTAGGGACCTGAAAGAAAGCCACTCTACTGGAACCTAAGGAATAAGGAAGTACAATTTGCATGTGAATTTAAATGATGGGAGGGACCAGAAAACATGGAACCTCATAGAAGACACTGTCTGGGAGGACGTCCAGCAAAGCAGCAATGGGTACCCTCCAAAGGAGTTTAAACATGGGTGTGACACTGTCAGAATTTGACAAAATTATGCTGTTTGATGGGAAAAGAAGCAAGAATGGATGTCATCAGAGGAGTTAGAAGCCTACTGTGAAGGTCTGGGAAAGGTGATGGTCACTGAACCAGGGCAGTATTGAAGGAAATACAAAGAAGTAGACAGATCTGAAAACCAGTTGAATTTGTTAACTGGATTTTATGGAGTGTGTGAGAGGGAAATACAAATTTGCTATTTGGGGGATTGTGCAAAACTTGATGCACAACAATAAGGCCCACAGAAAAAGAATCAGGAAGAGAATTAGGTTTCAGGGGAGCTGGGAGATTGGAGGGAGGGTGGGAATAATGAATTCAGTCTTAAATGTGTTGAATTTAAAGTACTTTCACCAACCTCACCACATTGTGTAACCTAACAAGGTGACATTCATGTAGAATTGAAAACAAACATTACCCCCTAGAATGGTCATTGCAGTGCTGCTATTTCAAGCATTCAACTGGAATAGTGAGTACCTTTATGGGTATGGCTTTTCAAGGAAAAATCAGGGATGAAAATACATTATTTCATTGAATCTAACATGCCACCAATTAAAAAATACACCATGATTTTTCTATACCACTAAGAAAGAGAAAAACAGCCACTACTATGGCATGTCATCAACTGCAAGTCTCAGTCTCATTTCAAAGATGGTAAAATGTGGAAAAGTAAGCATCTTATAATTGATGAAGAATAGTATAAATTTGGGAGACATAAACCTATTGGGTGATTTTAATTGTATGCACAGATGAAAGTGCCTAGAGAGAGAATGTGGAAGGAGGATAAAAGCTATTCTCATGAGCATCTTGAAGAAATACAGCATTAATGATGAGGATAAAGGAGGATGATTCAAGAAAGTCAAAGAGGAAAGGTCACAAGCCCTGGAAGAGAAAAACATAAGTTGAAAGTGATAAATAATTGTGTTAAAGTGCTACCCCCAAATACCATCAAATTTATCACAATGGAAACATTGGTGAGCTTGGAGCTATTTGGTTGAGTGGTGGAAATGGAAGTCATATTGGTGTGGGTGGGGAGTGAGAGGTAGGTGAGAAAATGAAATCAGTGGGTGAAGGCAAATTTTTTAAGAGGTTTGCATTTGAAGAGTTAACAAAGCAGTTGGGGAATGAGAGCTTGAGTTTAACTTTCTTTTCAGGATGAGAGAATTGTGAGCCTGTTTAGAGTCAGTGGGAGAGGTTAAATATACAAAAGGAGGAAGATATCGATAATAGCACAAATTAATGGGAAGATGAGAAAAGACAGGATCCAAAGCACAGGTGGATGGAATGGTCTTTTGATACTTTCCTATGTTTAACATAGGCATGAGAAGAGAAAGCAAATAAGATCAACTGGAGCTAGACTTTTGCTAAATGGGTGCAAAGACAAAGGGAGGAAAGGTTTCATGGCTCAGAAAATAAAGTATTAAGTTTATGGCTCATGGAATCCATAGAAGTGATTAACGGGGAAGTCTGATGTGTTGATGAACTAGACTTTTACCTTATCAGCTGGTATCTTTGTTTTCTTGTAGCTTCAGCTGGCCTCAAACAAATGGAACAATCTCACTTGCTTTTAAACATACACACATCTCTTCCATATTAAAGTGTTCTCATAAAGATGTTCGAAGTTAGTCTAGAAATGATATAGTTTTGTGATAAAAATCAGGAACCTTGATTTAGGGATTTTTGAAGGCAGAGCAGTTATGGGTTGATAGAGTATGGCCATAGTTGCAGGTGACTTAAGTGGAAGATAGAGAAAGTCTTTAGGAGAAGGAGAATGTCTTTAGAGATAAGTATATTAAGGGGTTTGGGTAAAAATAAAATTCCCTGATGGGCCAATGCCACTAAGGATGAGGACCTAAACTGTGTGAATGGACTGCCTGACAGCATAAAATCAGTGGTGAGCATCAACCATGACAGGGACAGTGGGCATAGCTGCATAGTAGGAGCTACAAAGGGACAAGTTTTATTTATTTACTTTTAAAGAAAATCTTTTCAGTTTCGGAGTTCACCTAATTAGAAGATACGGTGTGTGTGAAATAAATGCCATAAGAAGGAAAAGAAAGACAGGGGTGAAAAGACATCAAGAAGCATATAGAGGAATCTACACCTAACAAATTCTATTCAGAAAGAGACATGATCTCTTCCCTTCCCACTTCATTTAACAACTGAGCATCTCTTGTAGCCAAAGGATGAAACCAGTTTTCACAAAGATTTCTCTTGTTAGTTGAAAACAGAGAGTAGATTAAGAATGCTTGATCATAGCTGTACACCATGGAACCCTTTTGAAATGTGTAGGCTTCATTAAATACTCAAGCCCTAGTTGAGGGGCCCAGCCCATTAGGTGAACTTTGAAGATCCCTTTGCCCTCCTCTGCTGTCTTCTCTTGAACTTTCAAGAGAGTAGTGTCTTTCTTAAACCTCTACCCCCTGGTCCTTCTCAGTCATCCAGCTGAATTTTGGGGAAGAAGAAACAAGCAGAAGACGTGAACTTTGGCTCTTATTTCATCCTCACACCAAAAGCTTCGTAACCTCATATAACAGATTCATTGTGAACCCTTGACGACTGTGTTTGACCCTTGATACAGATTTGATATTTTGTACTGGTTAAGGATAGGGTGATGGTAGAGATCTAAACGATTGTGGAGAAACTTGAACTCCCCCGGGGAGGCAGAGGGTCACCAGCAAAAACTTTGGCATTTGCCAGCCAATCCCATGTATGGATTTTATTTTGAGAAACTAAGATTTTCAAAAGCCATTACTATTTATTTCTTAAAATAAGGCACAAAGTCATTTGACTTAGAGTTCCTTTGGATGAATTATGTAGTGGATGAATGATATTTAGTTAATTCTAGCTTCAGCAGCAGAGCTCTGGGGACACACATAGCCCCCTTTTTCTCCCCTCTCGGCGGTATAATCTCCCTCACATGTTATAAGAGGACACATTGAGATTGATAAGCCACATTTAATGTGCAACTTCCACCTCTCTCCTTCAGATAACATTTGTAGTTTATTTTGGTTTTATGATGATAATTTAATGTTTATCTGTTGCAGCAAGAATTCAAGTGTGATTACCATTTTATAATGTAAGTAGGCTCTTTCATGTACTATTGTTTTATGTTTATCCCATTTCAAACAATTTTATTTTTGTTCTTTCTTTTGGTAGAAATCCATTTTATTTCATCTGTGGGATAAAAATCCCGTGATAGCATCCTAATAGCCCAAATTAGCATCTTTTGCATTGGAATTTTAGCCTAAAACTCCGATTATAAACAAATAAAACAAAACACTCTGTCAATTATTGAGCATTTCTATGTTTCAGAGGTGCTATGAAATATCGCCATACATTATAATTTTTAATCTTTACAACAGCTGTGTGAAGTAGGTGTTATTCATAATTTGCATCTCATAAAAGTAAGTCTATGAGTGGCTACATTGCTCAAAACATCTTGGCTGATAAATGTCAGAAACAGGATAACACCCCAAGACATATCCAACACTCAATTTCATTTTTTAACCACTCCTCTGAACTTCTGGGGGAAGTGGGTTACCATTTTAACTCTTTATTTGCTAGATTTTCATTCAAATATTATTTATTCACTGAGTTTATCTAATTTCATTACATTCACAGCCTATTTAAATTTTTTTTTTAACAATTTCAACTTTTATTTTAGGGGGTACATGTACAGGCTTGTTACTTGGGTATATTACGTGATGCTGAGGTTTGGGGGATGGATCCCATCACCCAGATAGTGAACATCATACCCAATAGGCAGTTTTTCAACCCGCTCTCTACCCTTTCCTCTCCAGTAGTCTGCAGAGTCTATTGTTCTTATCTTTATGTCCATGTGTACTCAATGTTTAGCTCTTATATGTGAGAACATGTAGTATTTGGCTTTCAGTTTCTGCATGAATTCACTTAGGATTATGACCTGCAGCTGCATCCATGTGTCTGCAAAGGCCATGATTTCATTCTTTTTAATGACTGCATAGTATTTCATGGTGTGTATGTACCACATTTTCGTTATCAAATCCACCATTGCTGGACACCTAGGTTGATCCCATGTCTTCATTTTGAATACAGCAGCAATGAACATGCAAATGTATGTGTCTTTTTGGTAGAACAATTTATTTTACTTTGGATATATACCCAGTCATGGGATTGCTGGGTCAGATGGTAGCTCTGTTTTAAGTTCTTTGAGAAATCTCCAAACTGCTTTCCACAGTGGCTGAACTAAGTTACATTCCCACCAACAGGTATAAGCATTCTCTTTTCTCTGCAGCCTTACCAGCATCTGTTGTTTTTGAACTTTTAGTAACAGCCATTCTGACTGGTGTGAGATGGTATCTCAGTGCGAATCTCAAAGAATTGCATTTCTTTGACTACTGAGATTGAGCATTTTTAATATATCTATTAGCCATGTGTATGTCTTTTTTTGAGACGTGTATGTTGATGTTCTTTGCTTTTCCCATTTTTTAAAATGGGATTATTTGTTTGTTTGCTTGTCGATTTAAGTTCCTTATATACCCTTGATATCAGAACTTTGTTGAATGTGTAGTTTACAAATATTTTCTCCCATTCTGTAGGTTGTCTGTTTATTGATAATTTCTTTTGCTGTGCAGAAGCTCTTTAGTTTCATTAGGTCCCTCTTGTTAATTTTTGCTTTTGTTGCTGTTGTTTTTGTGGACTTAGCGAAACATTTTTGTGCCAAGGATGATATTGAAAAGAGTATTTTCTAAGTTTTCTTCCAGGATTTATAATTTGAGGTTTTACATTTAAATCTTTAATCCATCTTGAGTTAATTTTTGGATATGGTGTAAAGGAGAGGTCCAGTTTCAATCTTCTGCATATCGGTAGCTAGTTATCCCAACACTGTTTATTGAATAAGGAGTCATTTCCCCATTGCTTGTTTTTGTTGACTTTGTCAAAGATCAGATGGTTGTGGATATGCAGCTTTATTTCTGGATTCTCTATTCTGTTCTGTTGGTCTGTGTGTATTTTTTGTACCATGCTGTGTTGGTTACTGTAGCCTTATAGTATAATTTGAAGTCAAGTAATATGATGCCTTTAACTTTATTATTTTTGCTAAAGATTGCTTTGGTTATTTGGGTTCTTTTTTGATTCCATATGAATTTTTGAATAGTTTTTCTAATTCTGTGAAAATGACTTTGGGAGTTTGATAGGAATATTGTTGTATCTGTAAGTTGCTTTGGACAATATAGGCATTTTAACAATATTGACTTTTCCAATCCACTAGCATGGGATGTTTTTCCATTTATTTGTGTTATCTCTGATTCTTTTCAGCAGTTTTTTGTAGTTCTCCTTATAGGGATCTTTTACCACCTTAGTTACCTGTATTCCTTGATGTTTCTTTTTTTGTGTGGCTGTTGTAAATGGGATTGTGTTTTTGATATGACTCTCAGTTTGAACATTATTGGTGTATAGAAATGCTACTAATTTTAGTGCATTGATTTTTTTTATCCTGAAACTTTACTGAAGTCATCTATCAGTTCTAGGAGCCTTTTGGCAGAGTCTTTGGGATTTTCTAGGTATAGAATTATATCGTCAGTGAAGAAAGATAGTTTGACTTCTTCTTTTCCTATTCGGATGCCTTTTATTTCTTTCTCTTGCCTGATTGCTCTGGCTAGGACATCTTATTTTTGTTCTTTTGATGTCATGTCTTTTTTGTTGTTGTTGTTGCTGCCTTTTTTAAAAAAGTATACTTTAAGTTCTAGGGTACATGTGCACACTGTTCAGTTTTGTTATACATGTATACATGTGCCATGTTGGTGTGCTGCACCCATTAATTCATCATTTACATTAGGTATATCTCCTAATGCTATCCCTCCCCACCCCACCCCATGACAGGCCCTGGTGTGTGATGTTCCCCATCCTGTGTCCAAGTGTTCTCATTGTTTAATTCCCACCTATGGGTGAGAACATGCGGTGTTTGGTTTTCTGTCCTTGCGATAGTTTGCTGAGAATGATAGTTTCCAGCTTCATCCATGTCCCTACAAAGGACATGAACTCATCCTTTTTTTGTGGCTGCATAGTATTCCATGGTGTATATGTGCCACATTTTCTTAATCCAATCTATCATTTGTAGACATTTGGGTTGGTTCCAAGTCTTTGCTATTGTGAATAGTGCTGCAATGAACATACATGTGCATGTGTCTTTATAGCAGCATGATTTATAATCCTTTGGGTATATACCCAGTAATGGGATGGCTGGGTCAAATGGTTTTTCTAGTTCTAGATCCTTGATGAATCGCCACACTGGATGGCATGTCTTTTTGATGTGTATGTGCATGCGTGTGTGAAGGATGTAGAGGAGGGGTCAGAATGTGTAGTCAATGTGCTCCTATACCCATGCTTTTTGTACTTCTGGTTGAACAGATCTGCAGTGGTGTGATTACTGTAGAAAATTCATCTTGATGATTTTTACCCATGGACCAAATATCTCTAGTTTTGCTTTATCCGTCAAAAATAAAGCTTTATCATGGTCTTTTCAGGGAGATATTTCTGAGATTTGGTCCTTCACTTCCAACCCGCTAGTTTTCTGACACTAATGTGATGACTTACTCTTTCTGAATCTCATCTTTCTTCTTCATAAAATGGTAAAGATTCTACCTTCATCCTACATTTTTTGAGAGCATTACGTGAGATATGTATCTGGGACATGCGCACAGTGTCCAACACATATTAGTTGCTCAATGGATGTTTGTTCTTTTCCCTATACTGAAATAATACAATTAAAAAGCTTCAACAAATTGCTTGTCACTTTTATGATACACTAGAAAGAGGAAATACCGATAGCTTTTTGTAAAAATTATAATAGGAGGAGGAATTGCTTTGTGTTCATACTTGTTCTTAAAACCTCCTGATTTATGTCAACAGGAATTTTTTTAAGTATCCTTCATTATGATTTCATACTGGTGGATCTTCAGTGCTGCTAACATTTATTCAGGGAATAAAGCTAAGTATTTCTTTAGTAACATCAAAAAGGAAACATTTTGGGAGGCAGTTTTATTTTTAAAGGTATATTTTTTTTTTTTTGCAAGAAAAAGGGCATATATACGTACATCTGTGTTTATACACTCCGTAACATTTAAACAGACCTCAGGGATAATAATGTTTCTAAAAGTTCTTTTGAAAATGGCATGCATATTTGGTTATTTTAGGGAGTTTTCTTTTTTTCTTTCTTTTTTTTTTTTTTTTGGAGGAAGAAGGGGGTTTCCTCTTTCATAATAAAAGTTAAAATAACCTGTTTAGAATTTTATTAAAATGTCATATGATATTGTCTTTAAGAAATTTGGGATTTCACAGTCATTATGACATGACGGATTGAATGATTAAATTCTAGCTATTTGTAAATAGCATAATCTTAAATTATGGATTTTTCAGGGATAAAGAAAAGATCAGACTTTTTCATTGTATTTCAACACTTCAATAAGCGCACATTTTTATTCAGCTTCTTCCCCTTCTCTAAGCTTACATATTCCTTCAAGATAAAATTGCCCTGTTAGTTGTTATCAGGTTTTATCCCCTAGTATTCTTACATAAACATTAGGTATTCCTTGATAAGGTTGGCTATTTTTCAAGAAACCCACTGAATTCAGAGTGAGTAGTCATGAACTTTGAGGATGAATATAAAAGCAGGCTTACCATGAATTTCTGTTTTGTTTTTACTATTCCATGCAACACATGGAAATTAATCACTGTTTTCTCTTTTCCATCACAATACCATATTTACATTTATACTAAAATATTCTAGAGTGCTTCTGAGACAGTTAAGATATTTTTAGCTAGCTAGAGTTCAAAGACAGCAATGACAAAGCCTCTACATGTAATAGCATGTAGAAGATTGATAGAAATGGTTCACACTAGATATTGTTGACCATATTATTTCATATAATCTTTTCAACACCACTGCCAGGATCAGGATTATTATCACTGCGTCGATAAAAATGAGAAAGTCAGTACTATGTGATCAAGAAAGCTGTCACATCACTGTGTTCTCCACTGCTGTTGAGCTCACCTACAACCTTAAGAAACTAAACAGCACATAAAAAGCTTGCACCTGATCAGAACATTGTATAAAACACGTTCAAAGGTCTATAGAGCGGTGCCATGGAGCTACATTCCAAGAAAATATCAGTTAGGGTAAAATTATTTTTTTTTAATTTTTTTCCTGTTGTTGGCTCTCATTTCCTCCTCCAGGTTATGTTAATAGATCTTGAACTGTGGTTTTGTTCACTATAGGCTTGCACCATGTATTTGTCATCTATAATTAAACTTGTAAAGCAATTTTATTTTAAGTTCCTGCAACCTAACAGGAGGCCAGTGGGTCAACATGGGCAGCACCGGAGAGCTTGTTAGAAAGGCAGAATTTCAAGCCCCATCCTAGGCATTTTTTGTTGTTGTTGTTTGTTTTGTTTTAGACTGAGTTGCCCAGGCTGGAGTGCAGTGGCGCGATCTCGGCTTACTGCAACCTCCGCCTCCCGGGTTCAAGTGATTCTTCTGCTTCAGCCTCTGGAGTAGCTGGGACTATAGGCATCCACCACCACGCCTGGCTAATTTTTGTATTTTTAGTAGAGACAGGGTTTCACCATATTGGCCAGGTTGGTCTCAAACTCCTGACCTTGTGATCGGCCTGCCTCATCCTCCCAAAGTGCTGGGATTACAGACATGAGCCACTGTGCCCAGCCAGAAAGTGCATTTTAAGGAGATCCCTGGGTACTCGGAATGCATTATTCTCTGCCAGTATTTTAAAGTAAGGATGGACACACCCAGGGTGGTGCAAAGTAGTCCATTTTGGTACACTTCAAATTTTATTTAACAAAGGAATTGCATTTATGGATATTTACAATACTGACTGACTCTGGCGCCCTCCTGTGGTTCTCTGTGAGGTAACCAGGATACTCAAGATGTCCTGAGAGGTCCTCAGCCATCTGTGATGGCCCCCCAGCTGTGGCTTCCACTTGTTCATTTACTTTCTGTGTAATGTAATAAAGTGAAATTTCTTTGGGCCTCTTTAAGTAGAAATATCCAGTTTTACCTTAATAAAACCTCTGCAGATGGACAAACTTTAAAAGATTCTCCCAAACGTTAGAACAGAGGTCACGCTAAATGCAGGTGGAAATGATCAAGGACATTTTTAGGACTGTTAATTCCAGTCCAGGTAGAAGCTCTTGGTAAGCCAATGATATCATTAAACAAAATCCAGACCACACAATGATCTAATCAGATCTTATACTAAGTCAATACAATTAGGAATCATTATGATTATTGAAATATGGATTTACATTCATTGCCATTAGCAATGAATGAACCATCCCCTAAGTGCATATTTGCATATTTTACATATCATAGCTTTGTGAAGTATCCTTCTCAATTTTGACAGATATTAAAATCAGTGTAAAAATAAACTGAACTTAGAACTGCATCTGTGAATAACCGGAACTCAAAGTATTAGAGCAACCAAAATCAATCACATAGTTCTCACTAAGATGGTATTGAATCAATATGAATTATTTTCTCTTATAATAAAATTATTAAGTATATACAACAATTTTTAGTTGAAAACAGAAGTTTTCTATGCCTTTAATAAATGAAATTAATTTAAAATATGTTTTTTTGCTATCAAAAATTACAAGGTTTGTTTCACCATCTATATATTAATTCAATAATGAAAGCATGTAAATATAAATTATATATGTATTTCTATATACCCCCATACACATATACAAACATATATGCTTAGAAACTTTGCAGATAGAGGTGGAATATATGTAAAAAAGAAATTCCTCCTCTTTAAACTCTGGAATAAAATCAAATATATTTTTTTCTCCTCAAAGAACCTACAAAATAGTGAATCAAGGCAAGTAACAAAATACTTGTTTTTCAGTAGTAACCCTGGGAAATAGCATAAATGGAGGCATTCATTATGAGACAAATTACTCTTGAAAAGATTTTGTTAAATTTAAAAAAATAATTTAAATACTGAGTTAATAGATCATATAATTTTACTTGTTTTTAGAATTTTAAAAATTGAGCTCAAAGAATTAGCGTTCTTTTTTTCTGTTTTTATTTATTTATTTTTTATACTTTACATTCCAGGATACATGTGCAGAACATGCAGGTTTGTTACATAGGTATACATGTGCCATGGTGGTTTGCTGCATGCATCAACCTGTCATCTACATTAGGTATTTCTTCTAATGCTATCCCTCCCCTAGACCCCCACCTCCTGACAGGCCCCAGTATGTGATGTTCCCTTCCCTGTGTCAATGTGTTCTTATTGTTCAACTCCCACTTAGAAATGAGAATATGTGGTATTTGGTTTTCTGTTCTTGTGTTAGTTTGCTGAGTATGATGGTTTTCAGCTTTATACATGTCCCTGCAAAAAACATGAACTCATCCTTTTTTATGGCTGCATAGTATTCCATGGTGTATATGTGCCACATTTGCTTTATCCAATCTACCATTGATGGGCATTTGGGTTGGTTCCAAGACTTTGCCATTGTGAATAAACACATGTTTATTGTGCTGCAATAAACATGTGTGCATATGTCTTTATAGGAGAATGATTTATAATCCTTTGGATATATACCCAGCAATGGGATTGCTGGGTGAAATGGTATTTCTGGTTCTAGATTCTTCAGGAATCGCCACACTGTCTTCCACAATGGTCGAACTAGTTTACAGTCCCACCAACAGTGTAAAAGCATTCCTAGTTCTCCACATCCTCTCCAGCATCTGTTGTTTCCTGACTTCTTAATGATCGCCATTCTAACTGGTGCAAGATGGTATCTCATTGTGGTTTTCATTTGTGTTTTTCTAATGACCAGTGATGATGAGTTTTCTCATGTGTTTTTTGGCCACATAAATGCCTTCTTTTGAGAAGTGTCTGTTCATATCCTTTGCCCACTCTTGGATGGAGTTGTTTGTTTGTTTTTCTTGTATATTTGTTTAAGTTCCTTGTAGATTCTGGATATTAGCCCTTTGTCAGGTGGATAGATTGCAAAAATTCTCTCCTATTCTGTAGGTTGCCTGTTCACTCTGATGATAGTTTCTTATGCTTTGCAGAAGCTCTTTAGTTTAATTAGATCCCATATGTCAATTTGGGCTTTTGTTGCCATTGCTTTTGGTGTTTTAGTCATGAAGTCTTTGTCCATGCCTATGTCTTGAATGGTATTGCCTTGGTTTTCTTCTAGGTTTTTTATTGTTTTAGGTCTTATGGTTAAGTCTTTAATCCATCTTGAGTTAATTTTTGTATAAGGTGTATGGAAGGGGTCCAGTTTCAGTTTTCTGCATATGGCTAGCCAGTTTTCGCAACACCATTTATTAAATAGGGAATCCTTTCCCCATTGCTTCTTTTTGTCAGATTTGTCAAAGATCAGATGGTTGTAGATTTGCAGTGTTATTTCTAGTCCTCTGTTCTGTTCCATTGGTTTATATATCTGTTTTGGTACCAGTACCATGCTGTTTTGGTTACTGTAGCCTTGCAGTATAGTTTGTAGTCGGGTAGCATGATGCCTCCAGCTTTGGTCTTTTTGCTTAGAATTGTCTTGGCTATATGGGCTCTTTTTTGGCTCTACATGAAATTTAAAGTAGTTTTTTTCTAATTCTGTGAAGAAAGTCAATGGTAGCTTGATAGGGTTAGCATTGAATCTATATGCTACTTTGGGGTAAAAAATGTTAAGGGCAGCCAGAGAGAAAGGTCAGGTTATCCACAAAGGGAAACCCATCAGACTAACAGTGGATCTCTCTGCAGAAACCCTACAAACCAGAAGAGAGTGGGGGCCAATATTCAACATTCTTAAAGAAAAGAATTTCAACCCAGTATTTCATATGCAGCCAAACTAAGCTTCAGAAGCAAAGGAGAAATAAAATCCTTTACAGACAAGAAATGCTGAGAGATTTTGTTACCATGAGGCCTGCCTTACAAGAGCATTTGAACAAAGCACTTACTATGGAAAGGAAAAACAGGTACCAGCCACTGCAAAAACATACTAAATTGTAAAGACCATTGACACTATGAAGAAACTGCATCAATTAATGGGCAAAATAACCAGTTAGCATCATAATGATAGGATCAAATTGACACATAACAACATTAACCTTAAATGTAAATGGGTTAAATGCCCCAATTAAAAGACACAGATTGGCAAATCGGATAAAGAGTCAAGACCCACTGGTGTACTCTATTCAGGAGACCCATCTCACATGCAAAGACACATATAGGCTCAAAATAAAGGGATGGAGGACCTCTTCAAGGAGAACTACAAGAATTAGTATTCTAAAAATGTCTTATATATATAGCCCTACAACATGTCAAAGTGTTTTCTGTATTTTATCTCATTTTAAGTCTGATTATCGCAGAAATCCTATGGGTAGTTAGAAATCTGCTCAGTGTTTAAAGAAGAAAAATTGAAATATGAGAAGGTTACTTACTAAGTCTCATATGTTTAATAAAAGGACTTACATTCAGGTCTTCAGAAAACCATTTTCTCCTTTCTATTTGCCATTCAGTTTCCGAATTGTTTAAATTATATTGATGTCATATTTGGGCGATGGGGCCTCAAGGTCACAAAATTAGTATCCTGAAATTTGTTGTTACTTGTGTTTTCAAAGTCATGTTTTTGTGATAAGACATCAAAATGATCGATTGTAATTATTTTTACACTTGTGTGATTTTATATTGTAATTAGTCTAACTTCCTTTTAATGTATTAAAATATTTCCCCAACAATTACATTTGTTAGAATGGCTATGTCAACATAGATTTTTGCCTCTGTATTTTCCTACTGGACTGCTGACGTCCTCAGCCCTCCAGGATATAAATTCCAAGTTTCAGAAACTTCTGCCTCCATAAATCATAGAATTGTTAGGCTGGGAAAATCTTGGAGAGAATATCTGATTCTAATTCCTCCCTTTCCTCCACAGTCTATGGAGCAAAGCAAATTCTTCAAAATGATGAATATTGTACATACTCTTCTTATTTCTGAAATGTGCTGGGCACCAACAGCCCTTCTCTTCTTTCTGGCCACTCAGTAGGGCTGTATTTTCCAGCCTCCCTTGCAGTCAGTGTGTGATTTGACTGAGTTCTTCATGGAATGAGAGTAGAAGGACTGTGCCTCCAGGCGGAGGCCATTATCTCAGTAGGTGTGCCTCCTCCATGTCTTTTTCCTTCTACCACTTAACTTGTGACATGGCGGAACAGCTGACATGATGTGGGCAGTGAAAATTCCCTAGATGATGGCAGGATCCGAGATGGAAGAATTCCGACGCTCAGGATCCCTGCAGAGAAGAGCTGCCTGCCAGCCAGGAACACCTGCCTAGACTATTACGGAGCAAGAAATAGAGACACCACAAGGGTTTATTTGTTATAGCCATTGAGCCTATATTAACAGTGTGTTTTAGTACATTATATTTAATGCAGTATGCTTAAGGCCATGTGTTTTAATCTGAATTATTTTAAGTAAGTTATTTCAAATTTCACAATCTATGATTGTGTGTCACTGTTGACCTTGCTTTGTGATTTTTTTTTTTTAGTTTCTGGGCTGTGACTTCCGGTTCATACAGTGGTGGGCAAACCCATATTTAAATCTTATTTCCCATCACATTTGATAGGAAAGCCTCTGTCTCTCAACTTTTGTCTGCCTGCTTATGGTTTTCTGCTAGGTTTGCTTAATGTACTGATTTGCACAGGAGGATAAGCTAGAGAACATATTTTAAATCTGAAAGTTTATATTCTGCTGAACATAGCAAACATTGTGAAAAAGCACTAAAATGTGCAAAATCTGTCAATTCTCCACACCCCTGCATTGTAAAGGCTCTTGTTAAAAACTCAAAAATGGCAGAATGCAGATTGTGTTCAGGAAAAGTTGTCTTCCTGTGTACTACACATAATACGTTGGATGCTTCTGCCTGAAGAAATTATATGCTGAACATTAGCCATTTTAGAAAATAGTCATACACTTGACCACATTTGTAACTATTTTATACTCTGCTTTGCAAGTCCCTGGTTATTATGGAGCCTTGAGAGCAATTGTAATAGTTCAGAAACTATCCAAGAGTGATTTACTTTGTGACACCTACTGGACTGCTGACTTCCTCAGCTCTCCAGGATATAATTCACAGCCCATTTCCAAGGTTCAGAAACTTCTCCCCTCATGAATCATAGACTTGTTAGGCTGGGAAAATCCTGGAGAGACTATCTGATTTTAATTCCTGCATTTACATAGACCACAGACAATGGAGCAAAGCAAATTCTTTTAAAATCCCTTGATGAATCATTTCCACACTTAAAACTATCCTTACACAAATTCCTTGAGGATGGAGATAACAGATTAACAGAAAAATAGTGAGTGACAGTTAAAAAGTTAGCCCTAAATCAAATGTTCCAAACACAAGGAAGTAGTGGATAGAAGTCACTTACCTGGAATAGGAACACATATAATATTAAAAAGCCTTACATTTGACCCTTAAAGTGGTCTGTGTACTAGAATAATTTGAAGCCTAAAGAGATTCTGTAGCTTACTTTGAAAGAACAAAGTAGGGATTCCTGGAGTTGTAATTGAGGTTTTCATTATTCTGCACCACTGCCATTTCTTCCTTGCCATGGGTGCCCCCTATAGCCTTTTCCACATGAGACGATTTTATCCTTTATCTCTTCTTCTTAATTGAAAAAACCAGAGCATGGCAGTGGCAATTCCTATTAGGGGTACATCTCTAGTTTGGAATTTTAGCGATTTTGCAAAAGCAATGATCTTGAGCAATTATGTATTAAGTGGAGGAAGGTTGTCAATTGCAGGAAAGATAAGGAGAGAAATGCAGAATCTAGCAAAGTAGCTTTTTTTTTTTTTTTTTTTTTTTTTTTAAATTTAATGGGTGTATTAGTCCATTTTCACACTCACAGTTCCATGTGGCTGGGGAGGCCTCACGCTCGTGGTGGAAGGCTAGAGGTACATCTTATATGGCAGCAGGCAAAAGGAAAAAATGAGAGAACTTTTGTAGGGAAACTCCCCCTTATAAAAAGTACAGATCTTGTGAGGCTTATTCACTATCACGAGAACAGCATGGCAAAGAACCGCCCCCATGATTCAATTACCTCCCATAAGGTCCCTCCCAGGACACATGGGAATTGTGGGAGCTACAACTCAAGATAAGATTTGGGTAAGGACACAGCCAAACCATATCAACGGGCAAACATGGATTTGCCAAAATGTATATGGTGGAATCTAATCCCCAAAGTGTTGCTATTATGAAGTGAGGCTTTGGGAGGTGATTAGGTCATAGTGGAGACCTCATGGATAGAATTAGTGTTCCTATAAAAGAGGCATGAAGGAACCCTATTGCCTCTTCTGCCATGTGACTACACAGTAACAAGGTGCCATCTATGAGGCAGAGAACAAGTGCTCACCAGACACCAAATCTTGCCTTGATCTTGAACTGCCTACCATTCAGAACTGAGAGCAACACATTTCTGTTGTTTACAAGTTGCTCAGTCTGAGGCATTGTTACAGCAGCCTATATGCACTAGGATGTCATCTAGTAAGTGTGCTTTAGAGAAAGTGATTTGAAAAATCATTTCTCAAATTATACTTCTGATGTTGAAAAATGTGCTTCTGCATACATTGAAAATCGAAAGAGGCATCATGTTTAGCATTCAAGCAAACACATGTCTTCATTTTGATGAGTAAAATTTTTGAAAAATGAGAAAGCTATGAAATCCTTTATATGGCTTCCCCCTTCAATGTGTAAATTAATTACATTAAGCTTTCCACTTTTATTCTTGCTTTTTAAAGACTGACTTCAGTTGTGTTCATCCCCACTTAATTCTGAGATAGTCTTACTACAATAAATTGAATTATTTTCTGTATTTTGTCATCTATGGAGAGAATGTTCTGATGTGCATATTTCTAGGGGACGTGGGAACTTGCAGTTTTGGTGGCAATCCCAGATTATATAACCAGGAAATTATTCAATATTGAAAATGTGAAGCCTAAGCAAATTTTAAATCATTGCTTAGGACATGCCATCTACAAATGTGCTTTCCCCACTGGGGCACCAGACTGAAGAAAGCAATGTTGCTTGGATCAACATATCAAGAGCTTCTTAACTCCTAAAAAGTGTTCTTTGAAATTCAGACTTTTAAAGGGCAACAAAGGAGTTTAGATCAGGTAATATGTCCTCAGGAACAATCAAAAGAAACTCATTTCAAAGTGGCCTAAAGGTTGAGAAAGTTTATTGGCTCATGTAACTGAAAGTCCAGAACTTTAGCAATCCAGTGGCTCTGGCCTCCTTTTCTTGCTCTTTTCTTGGCTGCCACTACTGAGGAGGATTTTGCAGTTTTGGTAAATTGCTTTATGGTATTCACAGGAAAGTAGTGAGCATCCCCCCCCACCCACTATTCTAAGCAAGAGTTCTTCAACTTACTCTGAATTAGACCATTTAGGAATACTAACTGTGGCTGGGAGAATGAAGGGAACTGTTTAGATTAAATGAAAAAGAGTCTATTCTTGGAGCTGGAGGTGGTCAGCTTCTGAACCACAAGTGCTCGGCGGGAATAAGGGAATGAATGCTTATTCCTTTGGGATATGGGGTGACTTCCATGCGTGTCCGTGTGAAGAGACCACCAAACAGGCTTTGTGTGAGCAACATGGCTGTTTATTTCACCTGGGTGCAGGCGGGCTGAGTCTGAAAAAGGAAAGGGAGATAGTAGTGGGGCCATTTGATAGGATTTGTGTAGGTAAAGGAAAATTACAGTCAAAGGCGGGTTGTTCTCTGGTGGGCAGGGGTGGGGGTCACAAGGTGCTCAGTGGGGGAGCTTTTAAGCCAGGATGAGACAGAAAAAGGAATTTCACAAGGTGATGTCATCAGTTAAGGCAGGAACAGGCCATTTTCACTTCTTTTGTGGTGGAATGTCATCACTTAAGGCAGAAACTGACCATCTGGATGTGTACGTGCAGGTCACAGGGGATATGATGGCTTAGTTTTGGCTCAGAGGCCTGACAGTGACTATGGGAGATTTGCTGAGACCAAATCAATACCATGGAATGAAATATATTCAGTGTATTAGAATGTATACTTAATAAAGAGTAAGGTAAGGGCTTATGAATAACTACAGGAGTAACTGTAGTGTGGTTGTGGGATGAACCCACCAGTCTTTCCTGCCTAAAGTATTTATTTCTGAAGAGTTTACTTCTGGATTTCTAGAAATACATTCTATACTTCCCGTATTCTGATATATTGCTTAATATTGTTTGCTACTTTTATAATGATTTAGATATGATAACTATTTTAATATTATTACAGTAAAACAAAATAAAATGTTCTAGAGCCCATATTTAAAAATAGTCACAGATTGAAATATCTATTTGATATGAGAGATTATATATTCTTTCTTTACTTCCTCCCCCTCTTCCTGGCCTCCACTTTCATTCTTTTCTTTCTTTCCCTTCTATCTTTTCTCACTCTTTCTTTTCTGTTGAATGTCATATATCTAGAGATTTTACATGTTGCTGCTGTTGTATGACTAAATTAACAATTCTTTAGGAAATAATTCTGATAACCACAGATTATACTTCTTTCCAAAAAGACATGTATTTTGATCGCATAAAAATTTGTTCTAGTATCTCATTTACAAAAATAATGCGTGTGAAGGACATTTTCTAAGTTCTTGCATACAATAATGTCTTTATTGCTTCTAAACACGAATAATAGCTTCCCCAGAAATAGATTTCAGTCAGTAGTCATCTGTACTTTATAGATGTTGAGCAGTTTGCTTTTTATATATTTAAAAAGGAGAATTTTAGTATTTATATGGTTTTCTTTTTCTTTTGTATGTTACCTGGTTTTCTGCCTGGTTGATTTTGGG
Source organism: Chlorocebus sabaeus (assembly GCF_047675955.1). NCBI lineage: Eukaryota > Metazoa > Chordata > Mammalia > Primates > Cercopithecidae > Chlorocebus > Chlorocebus sabaeus. The sequence goes on from NC_132905.1 coordinate 77,208,628, forward strand.
TGTTTTTTTTTTTTTTTTTAAATTCTTGTAGTTATCAAGACCTGTTTTGTCTTTTATTTCTCATCATTTTTGCCTAGTATTTAGATGGTCTTTTTCTGATTTAAATTCTTAGCTCTTTTTAGCTCAGTGAACTTGTCTTCAATTTTGTTGTCTTTGCTACTTCTCTTCCATCTTCTGCAGAGCTTTTCTTTATCAAATCATTGCTTTTGGAATTCTTATTATGAACATAGGAGAACTTCTGTATTAATCATCCTTCTTCCTATGATCTTTTCACTTACCATATTAATCCGTTTACTGTTCTAATTTCTGCAAATATTTCTTGGGGTATGCTAGGGCATATTTCTATTTGCTGCAGCAACCAATCAGCTGCTCGCTGCTGCCATTAGTTAGTATTTGGAAACATAATTTCAATCTGGATGCAATTTTGCATTATCCCAGACTGTTCTGTTTACTGCTCTTTCAAATTTCATAAATTCAGAATAACCTTATGACTTTTTCACCATAAAAACGAGAAGTTTTAAAAGTTTTCTTCTGTTTAATTCAGTAAGGCTATTTCACAGGTAGAAATTGGCTCTGATAACTCAGATAGGTCTACATGCTCAGGAACATTTTTATTTCCTCTGCATCCTTGCTACTCAAGTTTCAGTTTATGGACCAACAACATTGGTGTCAGCTGGGAGCTTGTTAGAAATGCAGAATGTTGGGCCTGGCTTCAGACCTGAACCAGAATCTGCATTATAACAAGATCCTCAGGTAAACACATCATGTCTGAAATTTTAATGTGAATACAAATGTCCTGAGAATTTGTTCTGCAATTTTCAGATTCTAACACACACCCAGATTAGGCTGATGTTAATTGGATCCTGTACCACAGTTTTGAGTAGCAAGACTACAGAGCAGCCCTGTATTCTAAAGTACACTTACAATATTTGTAATAGATCTCAGGTATCCTTCAATTTAATAATGTGATTCTTGTTTACACCAGTGTAAATATTTGTTGGCATTGTAAAATATAGTCATTCAGCAGATATTAATCAATTGAAAACATAACGAGAATAAAGGAGGCGGTGATCAAAGGCAAGGCTGGTGGGCACCAAAGTTGGAGAGAAAATGCGTCCGAGAGGGCAGTGGGCGGAGTCTGAAGGGGCCCTGATCCGGCAGGCAGTTAGACCTAGGCGCAAATGGAAGCTGCCTCTTTCATTTCCGGTGTCCATACCTAGAATGAAGAGTTGATTTTCTTACTGCTTTTTAAAAATACTCCATCACGGCCGGGCGCGGTGGCTCACGCCTGTAATCCCAGCACTTTGGGAGGCTGAGGCAGGCGGATCACAAAGGTCAGGAGATCGAGATCATGGTGAAACCCTGTCTCTACTAAAAATAGAAAAAATTAGCCGGGCGCAGTGGCGGGCGCCTGTAGTCCCAGCTACTCGGGAGGCTGAGGCAGGAGAATGGCGTGAACCCGGGAGGCGGAGCTTGCAGTGAGCCGAGATTGCGCCACTGCACTCCAGCCTGGGCGACAGAGCGAGACTCCGTCTCAAAACAAAACAAAACAAAACAAAACAAAACAAAACAAAAAAAAAAAAAAAAAATACTCCATCACTGAGTTAGAGCGGACGATTTTAAATTGCCATTTAAAAGCATTGCCAATGTCACATTTCTTCTTTATCTTCTTCTTTTGATTAGTCACTCCTTAATTTGCAGTCTCAGGGGTAGCACTGTCTCCATAAGCTTATTTAGCTTTATCAAAGGGAATAGTGGAAGATATGAATACTAGACCTTAAGCACATTAAAGCACAGTTGTTAAATCCATAAGAAGATGAGATCTGTGAGTATTAACGATACCCGGGAGCTGAATGGGAGCTTACTTTAGAAGTGTCATTGCTTTTGTACTTTGAGGATTTGTTGTGAGATTGTTTTTTTCACTTTCCATTTAGAAAGTGGGTCATTAAGAATTGTCATTTGCTAAAAAGTTAACCCCAAGTGCTATAAGTGCCTTGAAAGAAAATAAAGTAGATTTTTAAAAGTTAAAGAATGGGAGTACTTTAGGAAGTATTTATAGAAGAATGAAAAGGATTTACATTTGGTACATTCTAGAAGAGATGATATAAGTTTACCTGCTGCAAACAATGCAGTATGCTCCTGCTTTTGCTCAGAAAAACACCCTTGTCAAATTTCCTTTGTGTAAATGAAGACTCTCCCTGCAGCACTGGAATTGATTTAACCTTCCAGGTAAGATGAATTTTACAACAGGTCAAATCTGATATTAATATTACGGCCTTCTCTATTCTTCTTGTCTATAATAGTCTTCTTTATACTTGATATAAATACCAGGTTAAATAAAACTGTGGCAAGTGTGATGCTTCATTTAAAAAAATCTTTTTTACAGAATCCCAATATAACTGTAAAAAGGTTGTTTTGTTTAGCTTGAGAATATTAACTTAGTACCTGATAGTTAGAGGTTATTAATGCTCTTCTGTGAAACAATCATATATTTGTAATAAATTGTCATATTCTTTTGTTTAGAATTACTTCTAGCACTTACTAGATAGACATTCCATAAGTATCTGTTGAAGAAATCAATGCATAAAAAATGAGCAAATTGTAAGACTGAGCATGGAAGTTAGCCAGTTACTAGCCTAAAGAGGAAATTTTTATAAATAGGGAAATTCAGGGTATATTCAAACAGATTCTGGTAAAAATGGGAAGAATGTATTTTTTATTCTCATAACTTTAAACCACATACATTACAGTAGAATGAAAACAATATGATTTATTGGTAGGTTTGTGCTTAACAATTCTTGAGCCTTGGGGTGGATAATGTAAGTTAAATCTTTTCTCTTCCCCCAACACTTTAAAACCAGCTGCACCCTTTCCCTTGGAAGATCTCTTCTGATGGTTGACATTGCACATATGCTTCCAATGGCCTTGCTCACTGGCTTCACTGAATTCACTGTCAAATAAAAATTTCCATTTTTATTTTACAAATAGAAATATTCTTCCTTTAAGGTAAGTGGGAAGAATGACAACGCTTCAATTTGTAAAAAAATTTTTATGTAGTTCCATTTTACTATGTAATTTTCAACTTTATGGTTTGCACTCTATGAATTTCAGAAGTAAGTAATCTAATTTGGTGAGCTTAATTGAAGTTTTCCTATGTAGAGTAAGTTCAGAGAAACACTGTTACACTTCCATTGTATTTGGTTGATGATTTTGCTATAATGGCCAGGAAAATAATTAAAATTTAATGACCAAAACTCATGTGGAGTGAAAAGTGAGAGTTGAGGTAAGTCTCTTGATATTGATTGTTTCTACTGAGCAAAATCAACAAATTCCTGCTTAAACCTCTACAGCCGTTCACCCAGGTTAACATATAATTTATAATCTTGGAGGCAGAAATTGCTAGAAGCTTGGAGAAAAATATATACATATAATCTAGGTTTATACAAAACGTAAACTTTGATTAAATATCTTCCTATTTATATCTTACAATGAAGAAACCAGAAATTACATCTAAGCAGTCTTGGGAGAAATATGATATATTTATCAGATGAATAGCATATACTCAAGTGTGATGTTCTGTCTTACAAATTTTAATATATCTTTATTTTAGGAGAAAAAATAATAACTTAATGCTTTATTGCAAGCAACACTTTGGGTGGAGTAGATTCAAGCATTCTAGTTTTTCCGTTTGTGAATACCTTATAGTTTTTCACTTAATTGATACCTTTTTTTGTGTGTTTATATAGTTTATCAAGGGATATTTACGAGACCAAAACTAATTTTATGTCTTTGCATTTCCTTTACCATTTCACATTTTTTAAATATGGAATTACACATTTTCTTACTTAACCAGAGTGTTAGTTAATCTCACTCATATATTCATGATATGCCTGTCTGGACGGGGAGAGAGGACAAAGATGACTAACGAGGTTCCTAGGTCCGCATATGAGGAGGGGCCGAGGAAGTTCGCGCTGTGCGCCTGCCGGGAGTGGCTTTTCTGTCTAAGGCTTGGGAGTGGGAGGGCAATAGGCGGGACATGGGCGTGTTGGGGGTGTTCGGTAGGTGCGGCCAGGTAAGTTTCGGTTTCCTCGATCGGACGCCATGTTGCGCCTGTGCAGATGGTCTGTATTTTTCTCAGGGGTGGGCTGCATTTTCCCGCGCGCGGGTAAGTTGGTGATGAAGAACCCGGAAATGCGCCATCTTAGTCGTCTTTGTCCTCTCCCCCGCTCCAGACAGTCCAACCTTTTATTGATTATAGTGATTGGGGGCGTCATTGTCTGTCTGGCTGCTTCCTGCTGTTAAGGGGCATAGTTAGGGTCTGTGGTTGGTATCTGGACGTAGGGAAGTAGGAGCATCTGGTTGAAGGTGACGCGGGTGATTTCTTGGACCTTGGCTCGGAGAAATTTTATAAAAACGGGAGCAAAACATAAGGCAAGGCAGAGGATTAGTATGGGAATTAGGAATGGAAGCATCTGCTGTACTACAGGCAGCAGCCATACTGGTGGTCCGGGGGTTAAAGGGGATCTAATGCCCACCTATTTTGTGCTGCTACCTGGGCTACTGAGGTGATTTGACGTTGTAAAGAGGCTAGGCTTTCAGCTGAAGCCTCTATAGCTGCCTGGACCTGAGTGGAGAGGGTCTGTGTGGATTGAATCGAGTGGGTGAGGGCCCCTGTTCCAAGTCCTGAGGCTACTAGGGACGATGCTAGGAAAACCCCGATAACTAAGGGAAGAAAAACGGCCCACTTTTGGATGTTATTGCTGGGGCTGAGCTGGGAAGCTAGTTCGGACAATTCTCCTTCGCTATATAGGGTTAAACTAGGCACTAAAGATACCGGAATGCAAAGGGATTGGGTGATGGGGGTATGGTTAAGAGTTTTAGATAGAGTTTGGTTAAGCTAAAAGTAGCCTCCAACGGGGGCCGTCTGGGTCTTGCTGGGAACTTGAGTGCAATTACACCATGAAGAGTTTGGAGTAGAGTAGCAAAAAGGAATCTCTGTCTCACTCTGTCTCACTTCATCTGTCTCTCCCTATCTCTGTCTCTCTCCACCTCTGTCTCTCTCCATCTCTGTCTTTCTCCATCTGTATCTCTTCATCTCTATCTCTGTCTGTATCTCTCTGTCTCCATCTCCATCTCCGTCTCCGTCTCCTTACCTCCTGCTCACCAAGGCTGCTCCTCTCACCAACTCCCTTACCTCCTGGCTTCTCCCTATCTCTGACTTAACAGGGACTGAGTGCAGCAGGGGCCCTTGGGGAGATGTGGGCTTTCTACTGCCTTCTGGTTACAGCCTCTCCTTTTCCATTGACTATTCTGTTTCCTTTTTCACGGGAAGGTCGAGGTAAAGGCTCCGACACTTTCTCGGGGACACGCTGACTGCAGATTCATCATAACTTCCAATAGCTTCTCCTTCCCCATATCTGTCCTTCGTCCTGGCCTAATGAGTCCACATTTTATTTAGGGAGAGGGCAGAGTGACAACCCTGGGCGGGGGTGGGGGGGCACAATCTGCAGTGCCTTGCATGACTGAGTGTATCTGGTTGTCTGTAGACCAGGTTTCAGTTATAGAGAATCTCCATACAAAGTTAGGATTAGTAGGAGTAACTAGGGGAATTAGAGTGAACCATATAATGATAACAAAGGTGTAGAGGGTAAGTTCAACGTTGCTGAAATCACAAAGGGCACTTTGCCAAGCTAGGTCTTCTATGGGAGTAAAAAGTCGGGAAACTTACTGGTTGGGGGATGGGTCGGGAAGGAGGGTGTCTAGAGGGTCTATGAGGGGAAATTCAGTTAAGTTGAGATGGAGAATAGTGAGAAAGCGGGAGAATTTGAGGAGGGTGTTGTTCTTTGAGTAGAACCTGGTCACCTGGAGAAAGGGAAGGGGAATAGATGTTTTGAGTTAGGTTAAGATGTCTCATCCCAAGAGGGGGGTGGGACAAGAGGGCATGATGAGGAAAGAGTGGGCAAAGCATGCATAGTCCAGGCAGTAATTTAACACTGGGGTCTGGTGAGGGTTAGACAGTTTACCGTCTACCCCAACTACTGAGATAGTGGATGGCTGACTGGGACCTCCATAGGTTGACAAAACAGAATAGGTAGCCTCTGTATTGATGAGAAAAGAAATTGGCTTACCCACTATCTGTAGAGTTAACCTAGGCTCGGCGAGGGTGACCGAGGTCTCCGAGTGTGGACACTGTCAGTCGTTGTCCAGGTGTAGGAGCTGGAAGGAGCCTTCCAGCCTTTGAGGAGAGGCACTACGTTGAGGCGCAATGCCTGCCCTGCTGGCGGGGCAATCAGACTTCCAGTGTTTCTCCTGTTGGCAGGTTGGGCACGGCATGGTAGGCGGGCGAGGATTTGGACCCTTTTTGGCTAATGCCCAGTTGTGCCACACTTAAAGCATGGACCAGACGGAGTGGCCGGCTTGGCCTGGGGATACTGGTTTGCCCAGTGTCCTGGGTCTCCGCATTTATAGCAGGAGCCCTTAAGAGACTTATCTTTGGTTTTTCCTGCCGGCAAAGGGGGCAACACGGGTTGGAGGGCAGCCACTAAAGCTTGCGCCTGAAGCGCAGCCTTTCTTTTCTCCTTGTCTAGCTCTGCGGCCTCAGGTGCTTCCTCTCTGGAGTTAAAACTTTGAAGGCCAATTTTACTAAGTCCTGTATGGGAGTCTGAGGCCCATCTTCAACCTTTTTTAGCTTTTTTTTTTTTAATATCTGAGGCTGACTAAATAAAATGGGAGGCTAGGACAGCTGCCCCGGCTGGGGAAGTGGGGTCTAGCCGGGTAAATTGGGCCAGTGCCTCTGTAAGGCGATTTAGGAAGGAAGCCGGGTTCTCATCTGGGTGTTAGATAATTTCCTTTAATTTATCAAAATTGACCACTTTGTTAGAGGCTGCCTGCATACCAGCTAAGAGACATTGAATCATAATGTCCTTCCTACAGCGGCCAGGCTGCTGCGGTTGGTAATCTCAATCTGGTTCTATGGATGGGACAACCATCTCTCCTAACAGGACTGTGGCGTCGGTTAAATGCCATTGATCTGCATGTTGCCTGGCGGCTGCGAGAATGCACTCTCTTTCCTCTGGGTTAAGAGTGGAAGTAAGAATGACATGTAAATCATGCCAGGTAAGGTCATATGCTTGGCCTAGGTATCGAAACTCTTTGGAATATTAGGTGGGGTTGGCTGAGAAGTTGCCAAGTCGTTCTTCAATTTTGGAAAGGTCAGCCAGGGAAAAGGGGACGTGGACTCTAACCACGCGTTCGGCTCCGGCAACTTCTTGGAGGGGGGGTGGCCAACAAACTAGCAGGGGAGGTTGGAACAGACTGACCAGTAGGGTAGGTTAAGACAGGCTGACTGGTAGAGGGGGTTGGGGCAGGCTGACTGGTAGAGGGCTGACTAATGGGGGCCGCTACCGCGGTCTTGGAGCAAGTGTGGACGGAAATGGGAGAGGTAAGAGAAGTGGCTGAGGGAGGAGTGTCCGGCGGGGCAGTGGGAGGTCCATAGGGAGGGGGGTTGGAAGGTCGGAAGGGAGGTGCCCCGCCGTCAGCCCCATCTAAAATGGAGGTGGAGTCCTCCTCTGATGTTGAGGTGGAGGCTGAGGGCCGGGTTTTGGCTAACAAGACCTGGGCCATCGAATACTGGGCACACAGGTCTGGGCGAGAACGCAAGTCCTAAAAGGAAAAAAAAATCTTCTTTTGTATATAGTTAATTTTGGACTACTTGCCTAGGTGCCGGCAGAAACTGCCAAGATCAAGTAGAATATTGTGGTCTAGAGTGCCTTCAGGTGGCCACTGAGATTGATTGTTTAATTTATATTGGGGCCATGCCACAGTGGAGAGGAATATCAGTCACTTTCATTTAAGATCTTGCTCTAATTGTAAAGTTTTGAGGTTAGTTAGAAGACACCCTAAAGGGGTGTCTCTAGGTATTTTGGATTGGGGATTTCCTATTGCCTTTCTCTCACCTATACGCGGAAACCGAACTCTACCTGGCTACAAAGGGTCCTTTGGAGCCACTAGAGAACAGGAGGCTCCTGGAGCCGGAATGGAGATTACCTCCAGGTGGAAGTCTCCATCCTGGACGGGTCTCACACGGACTGGAATGGAGTTCCTTTGGGCAGATGTCTCTACCTTTGGGAACTCTCCTGTGGGTCACCTGGTGACCAAAAAACCTTGGGCCTGCGCAGGACTTCTGGCCAAGGAGTATGAGAGGGAGGCAAGAGGTACTCACCCCTAGGAGACATGGAGGTGTGGAAAGCGATATCTAAGTCCTGGTCCATCCATGGCATGGAAGGAGGAGGCTCCTCAGACCTTGGGGGGGCCCTGAGGAGGGGTCTCCTCCCGGGTTTGGCACCACCTGTCTTAACCAACTGTCTTAATTTAATTTAATTTAATAATTGTCTTAATTTAATTTAATGTAACTTAATTTAGGAGAGCTAAATAATTAAACATGACACCAAAGTACATAAGAAAGTAGCAGTCTTTTATTGCAAATATGCACACACTCTCTGGCGAGGTTCTCTGGTCCTCAGGTGTGGGGGGCCAGGGAAGTCACGCCAGCGCTCTCGGGTGAGGTTCTCCAGTCCGTGAATGCGGGGCCGAGGAAGTCACGCTGGCTCCTGCCGGCAGCGGACTTTTATGCATTGGTACTGGAAGGGGGAGGGCAGTGGGCGGGGTAAGGGCGTCTCCATAGGCGTGGCTGGGTAAGTTTGATCTCTTTGGATTGACCTCCCGCGTCACCTGCTCAGTTGATCTGCATTTTCCTGTGCAGGGGTAAGTTGGTGATGAAGAACCTGGAAGCAACAGGGGCGGTGCCTTCTTGTTTACCTTCCTCCATCTTGTCCCTTCTCCCTCACCCAAACAATGCCATTCTGCATTTTCATGGGGAAAGGATAAGGCAGTGCCAAGCATTCCATTTGATCCATATTCACTTTTTGCTGAAAGCTGTAAATCCACATGTTGACCACTGCCTAGGGGAGCAAAAGAGAGGGTTCTGATACCACAATGCAATATTCAGATGCATTGATGATGGGAATTTTTCTAGATGGGAAAATCATAAGGAGTATGAACATATACAAAGTATATACTGTGTACATTGTGAGTCATTTTACATATATTGTGTCCTTTGGAATTAAACTCCAAAATCTTACCCCATTCTACACATCAATTAGGTTACTAGTAAGAAAGAGATGGCACATTCATTCTGGATCAGTTGAGGAAACTTTAGTACAGGGACTAAACTCTGTAGGCAGAAGTTAGGAAAAACAATTGGTGGGTACAAAATCCTGCGGCTAGCAAAGGTGGTAGGCCATTTCCACCCTAAGGCTGTGGCTTTCATAGAAGAGTAGAGCTAAACATTAGTGACTTAAACAAAACATTAGAGTAAACATCTTTACTTTCTTTTAGGCTTCTGAGCTCCTGCTTGTAACCTATTGCTATAGTTTGGACATGTGTCCCCACCCAAATCTCATGTCGAATTGTAATTCCCAGTATTGGAGGTGGGACTTGGTTGGATCACGGGGGAGGATTTCTCCTTAATGGTTTAGCACCATCTCCTTGATGCTTTTCTCGTGATAGTGATTGAGTTCTCACGAGAACTAATTGTTTATAAGTGTGTTGCTCCGGCTGGGCGCAGTGGCTTATGCCTGTTATCCTAGCACTTTGGGAGGCCACAGCAGGCAGATCACTTGAGGCCAGGAGTTCAAGATCAGACTGGCCAACATAGTGAATACTTGTCTCTACTAAAAATACAAAAATTAGCTGGGAGTGGTGGCGGGCACCTATAATCCCAGCTACTCAGGAGGCTGAGGCAGGAGAATCACTTGAACTCAGGAGTCAGAGGTTGCAGTAAGCTGAGATCCCACCACTATACTCCAGCCTGGGTGACAGAGAGAGACTCCATCTCAATTAAAAAAACAAAAAAAAACAAAAAACTGTGTGGTGCCTCTCCTTGCTCGTTCCTGCTTTCACCATGTGATGTGTCTGCTCTCCCTGTTTGCCTTCTGCCATGACTGGAAGCTTCCTGAAGCCTCCTCAGAAGGAGATGCCGCTATACTTACTGTATAGCCTGAAGAACTGTGAGCCAATTAAACCTCTTTTCTTTATAAATTACCCAGTCTCAGGTATTTCTTTATAGTAATGCAAGAATAGCTTAGTATACCTATACTGGCTGAACCCAAGTGAAAAGGATCCTTTCACTGGAGTGGAAGTCAACCTCCTGGTCACAAAGTAGGAAGGAGAAGCATGGAGAGAAGGAAATGGAGGACATCCACATAGTCCGTAAGCTTTTCAAGCACAGTCTGCCTCCAGCCCCGTCTCCACTGCCCAGGCTGGGGGCTTGGGCCATCTCACCCACTATTTGTTCCATCACTTATTTTGTTCTCGCCTTTTGTATTTTTTAAAAGTCAAGTTCCTACAACCCCTGGGGTCTTTGTCCCTTATGATCCACCTGCCTAAAATGCTCTCTTCTAGGGTCTAGGCTTGGCTGGCTTCCACAAACCATTTGTCAGGTATCAAGTGGCACTTCCTTTTAGAAGTCATCTCTGACCATGCCATCTACAATGCCTTCTTCACTCAGTCACTTTTTCACACATCATTCCTTTTATTTTACTCACAGCACATCTCTTATCATGAAAATTACCTTGTTTCCATCTTTGTTAATTAGAATCTAAGTTTACAGGTCAAGGATTTGTGTTCTTTTTGATCACAGAATTTCCAGTGCTGAGAGCAGCTTTCGGCATATTGAAGCTATTCACTAATTTTAAAATTATCTATGGATAATTAAGTCTGTATGTGGGGACAAGAGTGATTCAGTTGAAGATGAGAATCCACTATGTGACTCCTAACTAACCCAAAGTTCAGGAATGCCTCCAAAATGTCTAGTTAATATATTACTCTTTGTGTAGAAATACCTATTCACTGCAAGTTTTGGCTTTTCTCCAAAACAACCTTTGATGTTGCATACATCGTAGGCTGTGATGCCCATAGCAGTTACTTACACATTCCTTCCAGAGAACATATACTCTTTTCTTGAGATATAAGCCCTGGGTGTGGGATCTTTCAGTACAGAGATCTACCTGTCTTGCGGCCACCCAAGACCACTTCTGTCTGTAAGTTCCCCTAATAAATCAGCATTTACTAACAAACTAGATTCGTTTGCTTCGTTCTTTGGTTTCTCAGCTCCTTATGAATTTGGGGGTCACTTTGCTTATATGACCCTTACACGTAACATCATATAATAATGTTTCTGATTCTACAGATGAACACCTGTGGGACAGATGTGTCTAAGACTATACAGCTAAGAAGTGATTGGACTAAAATATAAGCATAAACATCCTGAACTGTAAGGTAAGAGACCCGAACCACGAAGTTATATTGCCTCTTAAAAAGGAAGCAGCAAAGACATTGTCTTTGTTCATGGCCTGTCAGAATCAACGAAGCTTTAAAGGATGACAGATTTGTAAACTAGGAGACTAGTTTAGCAATATAGAAGAATCCAAGTCAATGATAGCAGCAGAGTAGGGAGGAGAATGTAGGATCCTTAACTCCAGGTTATGTAACTCTATGTCATGGTAGTTTCAGAATATGCCTTTGGATTGTAAACATTTTCCAGTCTGCCATATTTTATATAGAAAGCAACTTCTGCTCTGCATTGCTTTTCATGATAGTTAGGCAAAAACAGAAACAGCTTGTTTGCCAAAATGTTAGCTGTTTTGACTTTTAAAAAATGTAAATTCAGTCCTTGTTGAAAAGAAAAAGTACAATTTATATCCTCTCTCAATTTTATATTTCAATTAAGCTCCTTTCCCTCCTTCTTCTCTTGCTTTTTGAATCAGATCCAGTTGGAATTTGGAGGGTAATGTTACCTCTAATTGAAAATGAACATTTTTTTGTATTTACATAACAATTTCCACTATTCTTCCCTGGCTTTTGTTACACAAAATGAAAACAAAAGCTGATGAAGATGTTGGTATGAGAGGTGGAAGTGGGAGGTAGCAGGAATGGGAAAAGAAGAGGCTGAAAGCAAAATATGTTTTAAGCATTTACCATGGTATTGTTTCCACAATTTCTTTTTCTTTTGGGAGCAGCCCTTCTGCTGGATGCCCTTTCTTTCTATGCAGCATGCATTTTCCATTCACATCAGCTGCTCCTTGTTGTATAAAAAAACTATGTGCAGAGTGGGAGATAGACACTACCTTAATTATTGGAATTTCTCATCTTGACATTTCCTCCTACAATTTATAAATTTGTTTTTGGTTGGCAGTGGGAGATAAAGCATTTGTCCCTATAATTATTCCATTTTATTTATTTTTACCTCCTAAACTTTCAAGCCTATCCTACTTACTGGGGTTGTATTTTTGTGTGAACTCTTATATTTCCAAGTTAGGCTACAGGTCAATATATGTTTTCGTACTCAATGGTTGATGTAAAGATACAAAGTTGTCCAAAATCCTGTCCTAAAAGTTTATTCTGTTGAGGGTTCTAAACATCTGCCTGGAGAACCATACTTTTCACCCAGTGATTGACGATTTCTGTAATGACCATGATCCTAGTTCAAGATTTCAGCATTTCTTTACTTATTTCTTAGTGTCATTAAATGTTGAATAGTTGAGATAATATACTTATTGTTTTCAAACGTCACAGTGATGTAGAAAATAATATTTGGCCAAAATATGGGACAGCTTGAAATAAACCTGTTAAGTTTTCAGATGCAAATAAATAAAACTTCATCTCTGAAAGGAATATGCAGAGAAGATCCTTTTTATGCCACTGAAGCATCACTTATTATCATAACTATATATATATATATATATATATATATATATATTTTTTTTTTTTTTTTTTTTTTTTTTTTGGGACGGTGTCTCACTCTGTTGCCCAGGCTAGAGTGCAGTGGCAACATCTGAGCTCATTGCAAGCTCCGTCTCCCGGGTTCACGCCATTCTCCTACATCAGCCTCCCGAGTAGCTGGGACTACAGGCGCCCACCACCATGCTTGGCTAATTTTTTTTTTTTTGTATTTTTAGTAGAGATGGGGTTTCACTGTGTTAGCCAGGATGGTCTCAATCTCCTGACCTTGTGATCTGCCTGCCTCAGCCTCCCAAAGTGCTGGGATTACAGGCGTGAGCCACCGTGCCCGGCCATCATAACCATAATTTTTTAAAGGTTGCAATGACTTTAGATTTTTCTAGTCGTATAGTAAATATAGCTCTTTGTAGTCCTGTTTTAGTGAAGTGAAATCTGACATGAAGCAAATTATTGTCAATCGTGACTTGAGGCATAGGCTAATGCTAGCTACCTTGGATTGAGATGACCATATGTTTTTGTAAAACTCCAAGTTGGAATGAAAATTAAATAAGGAAATAATGAATTTAGAAGTTGAAGAAAATCTGCACTGCTTATATGTCATCTCAAGAAGTGAGAATCAAAGGAGATGTGGGAAAATGAGTTACCATGAAGAGCTTTACAAATTTAAGGCATTGTTGTTGCCATGCTGACGGGGTCATTCACTGCTGGATTGTGTGACTAGAGTCAGTCTATTGAGTTTGCAGAGATAGCAATTGAGATTTGTGACAGTTTGTTATTGGCGTAACTGGTTGGATGCATTTTTGAGGTTATATTTGCCACATACCCTTTGTTTCTTCTGCACTTGAAATAGTCCATGTGGTTAATAGGATAGAACATTCTGTGCCTCCCTCACGATTCAGTGCGGCCCAAAGATGGAACTTCAGTTGGCTACTAGCTCACGACTTTCCTGGCAGGTATTGTTCGCAAGCCTGAACTGAGTGCTATTCTCAAAAGTGAAAGTACACAGTTCAAATCAAGAATCATCTCTACTTCCTAGTGGGTTTTAAAGTTCATCTGCTAAAGGTGTTTGAGGGTATGTAGGGGCTGCTGGCCCATTTGAAGTGTTGAAATGTCCGTAGTTCAGCACTGGCATATGACATGTAGTCAATATTGTCTTAATTGAACTTATTTGATTTGTGAATACATATTCACTTTTTTATTATTATTATACTTTAAGTTCTAGGGTACATGTGCACAATGTGCAGGTTTCTTACATATGTATACTTGTAACATGTTGGTGTGCTGCACCCATCAACTTGTCAGCACCCATCAACTCATCATTTACATCAGGTATAACTCCCAATGCAATCCCTCCTCCCTCCCCACTCCCCATAATAGGCCCCGGTGTGTGATGTTCCCCTTCTCGAGTCCAAGTGATCTCATTGTTCAGTTCCCACCTATGAGTGAGAACATGTGGTGTTTGGTTTTCTGTTCTTGCGATAGTTTGCTGAGAATGATGGTTTCCAGCTGCATCCATGTCCCTACAAAGGACACAAACTCATCCTTTTTTATGACTGTGTAGCATTCCATGGTGTATATGTGCCACATTTTCTTAATCCAGTCTGTCACTGATGGATATTTGGGTTGATTCCAAGTCTTTGCTATTGTGAGTCATGCTGCTATAAAGACACATGCACACGTATATTCATTTTTAAAATCAGGTAGTAGTGAGTGTCAGGCCTCTGAGCCCAAGCCAAGCCATCGCATCCCCTGTGACTTGCACGTATACGTCCAGATGGCCTGAAGTAACTGAAGAATCACAAAAGAAGTGAAAATGCCCTGCCCCACCTTAACTGATGACATTCCACCACAAAAGAAGTGAAAATGGCCGGTCCTTGCCTTAAGTGATGATATCATTTTGTGCCTGGCTCATCCTGGCTCAAAAAGCTCCCCCACTGAGCACCTTGTGACCCCCACTCCTGCCCGCCAGAGAACAAACCCCCTTTGACTGTAATTTTCCTTTACCTACCCAAATCCTGTAAAACAGCCCCACCCTTATCTCCCTTGGCTGACTCTCTTTTCCGACTCAGCCCGCCTGCACCCAGGGGATTAAAAAGCTTCATTGCTTACACAAAGCCTGTTTGGTGGTCTCTTCACACGGACATGCATGACAGTAGTTTATGAATAAAGACAATGAATCCGACGCGAAAATTAAAGAAAGTATAACATAGAAGACATTATCGTGGCAGCAGTAGGAGCAGACAAAGTTAGCAGAAGTTGTATCAGCCTACTTTTTGATTGTTGGAGTCTGAGACTAAGGAAGAGTTGGTAGTGTTGAGTAGATAGGTCATACTTTCTTTTTTGAAGCCCCTCAGAATGACAGCTACTTGCAAGGCTGAGGCAAATGGATCATGTGAGCCCAGAAGTTTGCGGCATTTATTATACTTTGTGGAAAAAAATACTCTCCCCTTTCTGATGCAACCTGCTTGTCTTCAGTTCTTCAAACAACAGAATTCCAGGAGGGACACTGTGATCTTTTGCCCTGTCCCTCTGACCTTGTTTGTTTATTTGTTTGTTTTTGTTTTCACTCTCTTCAATTTCTTTAAAATTTTATTTATTTATTTTTGTACTGTTACTCTTTTTTTCTACTCAGGATTTTCATTTGGCAAGAAGGTCTTGTCAACCCATGCCTACTCTTTCATGATTCTTATTCCTCTGAATGTAGTTCACAAGAGGCAGTGCTGTACTTTAGATTTTAATCCCTCTAGCTCATTCTTTGGATGGCCTTAAACAAGACAAAGTGGCTGTGTGCCGAAGAACTGAGTGGATCAACTATCCCAAGAGTTGGGTGGTATGTTTTGACCTCAGAGTGGAAATCTAAGAACTGTAACTGAAATTTTAAAATTGGAATATTTTTAGCCATGTAACCTATGACCTTTCTTACAGTTTTTCTTTCTTTTTTCTTTGTTTCTGTCCCCATTATTGTTGTATTTCTTTTTTTCAGTCATCTCCTTGACACATTGACTTTTTCTTGAAGACTTTTAACCTCAGTTTCCTACCTAGTAATACTGATATTCGTATATGAGCCTTTGACTATCATTATCATAATATTGTAATTAATAATAATGATAATAATGACTAACATTTATTGAACATTTAGTATGTGGCAAACATTCATTTTAGAATTTTACTTACATTCTCATTTAATTCTCAAACAACACTTTAAATTAGGTACCCTCATTATCCTCATTTTGCAAGTTAAGAAACTGAGCACAGAGAGGTTAATGTTCTTGCTTCAAATATAGTTGGTAAGTGACAGAGAAGATTCCAAGATTTGTGTAAATTCAGAGCCTATATTCTTCACTGTGACATTGCATTGCCTGGCCTACTAATGGAGTATTTATAACCGTACCCTGATTGCTGTTCTAAGGTTACAGAGAAAGAGGTAAAAAGTATGAGCTACTTATTTCTCTTTTTATTTTATTATCTTTTTATATGCCGAATTGAAAAATATGTCTGATAGAGATGAGCTAACAAAATGGGAGATGAGAATCCCCACACGTGGCTTCAGCCTCACCAGGGTGGGATTGGGAGGAGACAAGGCAGGACCACAAGCCAGGGAAATACTTGGGCAGCCATGGCTGTGGGAGTGAATTGATTTTGCCTCTGGAACCCATGGTCTGGCAGTCTCTCCACGTCTTCAGAGCAGCACACAGCCCGATGTGTGATCTGCTGCCTGCTCAGAACTCTACTTCTTCAGAGACAAAATGGCACTGAAGTGATTCTGGCTTGAAGTCACATTTGTAACCCAGCTGAATAAAATGATGATTCAGATATAGGTTTAATCTGATAAATCCCAATGGGAAAAGTCACCCAGATTGAGTATATGATTCATTGAGATCTCTTAAAATTTCCAGACGCTGTTTCTCAACAATTATCGTATTATTATATAATGAGGAAGATAAACTTCTCCATGGCCAGGATATCATGATGTTATGGTTATAGGAAAGTTAAATGCATAATCACTTTGGCATGTGATTTATTCATATTTCTACAAGTTGTCTTTCAACTCTACATTAATTATAGTAAAATATATTTTTGGGAGGAAGATACAGCAGATGCGATTTTTTTTTAGTCTTTGATTTCTGTCTTGAGAGCCCACAGCTTTGATGCATTCTTGAAACAACTCTAATAAAGCAATGTGTTTTATTCCCTGTTTAATAAAATAAGCCAGCAGGATGTCTTACTTTCAGAAATGTTTGATAAAGTATCCCTCTCACTGAGCTGAGAGAAAAAGCAATGGATTTTGTTTTTTTCATTTTATGAGCTCTAGGATGCAAAGTTCCTAAGTATAATTCATTGTTCTTTATGTGACTTTCTCACAACATTCTGTTTTCTCTCTTCTAGTTCTTTTGAATAATTCTCACAGTTCTTGGTGAGCTGCTAATCAGTTTAGCCTGTGAAATCTAGGATGGAACAAACTACATTACTGGGGCAGGGATATGAGTCTTTTATTTTTAAGTAATACAGCATGGCTATTTGATATCTTTTCTCATTTAATGAGAACTAAGAGTTAATACAATTCTTAGTAAATGGTAACTTTTCTTTGCCTTCTTATATTAACATATTAATAATTAACATAAATTAATATTAATATAAACTATACACTGCCATAAAATATAAATCCCTTTCAGTTTATAAGTGTAGGTTTTACTCTTAGGATTTTTATTAACATATGTGAGCCACTATTAGAGATAGCTTAGTCTTGACTTGGCGAACACCCATTGCAATATTTGGGTAATACTTAGCAGGATGTTACAATAGCTTATCATGAGTAAATGACAGCAGAAGCATTTTATCTTCACTTACATAGTTTCTGTAATTACCTACAGCATTTGGAGCTATGTTCATGTTCATCTACATTTCACAATTTGCTTTCATTATTATAATTGATTGTGGAATAATTGCTATGGATTTAGATTGTAGTACAAATCAAATCGTAAACAGTTTTGAAATTGTTTAAAATGACAAATCTATGTGGCATTTTGCATAGACACCACACTCTGCCATTGAAGCTGAGCCTTCATCTTCAACACAACCATTTCCCTGAAAGCTAATACATGACATGTTTGATGTTGAAATATGAGGTTTTTTTTTTTTTTTTTTTTTTTTTGAGATGGAGTCTCACTCTGTTGCCCAGGCTGCAGTGCAGTGGCACGATAGCTCACTGCAACCTCTGCCTCCCAGGTTCAAGTGATTCTCCTGGTTCAGCCTCCTGAGTAGCTGGGATTACAGGCACCCGCCACTACGCCCAGCTAGCTAGCTTTTTGTATTTTTAATAGAGATGGAGTTTCACCGTGTTGGCCAGGCTGGTCTTAAGCTCCTAACCTCATGATTCACTGCCTCGGCCTCCCAAAATGCTGGGATTACAGGCGTGAGCCACTGTGCCTAGCTAGGAGTATTTTTAAAGTAATTTTAAGAAAAAAGTGTGTTACATTTTTACATATCATAGGAAGCTCTCTTATACTGTATTATTTTAATGCTACCTGATTTTCAGATCTCAGTTTCCTTCATTTTTGGCTTTTTGGTAGGAGTTCACCAGTTATGATGAGACAACGCTCTTTGTCCTTAGTAAGCATTGTTTCAGTATGAACACTCATGCTTTATGAAACAGACATGCAAATTAATCAAACATCATGATTAAGAAAATAAACAATAAAATGAGTTTGTTAAACAAGTTTATTTGAAACGAGAAACAAGTATTTGTATAGTTCATCTTTTTCATATGGCTTAAAGGTAATTTTAAGAGGCTTCTTGACACATAAAAATTGATCATATTTGTTTAAGCTTTTTTTTCCTCTGAAAGTTTAGCTTGAATATTTTTCTTTCATGAGTGCATTACAATAAGAAAATGCCAGAAAAGAAAAATGTTCACAAAATGTATCTTATTCAAGAAGACGTTTTGAATTAGTATCAAAGGAAATAATTGTACCTAAACTTTTGTATTCTAACTTTTGTACTTCAACTTTTGTACTCTAAATAATTGCACCTAGCTCTAACTCTAAATAATTATACCTAAACTCTTGTACTCTAACTTTTGTCAGTTTTGGAAAATATAATGAAAAATATCAAAGATTTTGGATAAGTTATTTTAAAACTGGGCAGTACTTGATTGAAAGTCCGCTCAAAGAAAAAATCCACTTCAAACTTCAGTTCTGTCAGGAAGCAGGTGGTCTTAACCTGTGTCACCTTCACACCTTCTTTCTGGCTATAGATAATTTCTTTTATTTAATGCCTAAAAAAACAAACAGCTTAAACGAAATTTAAATCAGACAGTATCAACAAGAACCTCTCTGACCTCTCTGGAGAGAACTCTGTTATGACCAAAATCAATATTCTTTGTCAACCTGGAGAAGGAAAGGAGAAACATTTGGGTGCAGTCGAGGGGAAAATGTACAAATTTCAAAAAGAAACAAATTGAAAACTCTACTCAAGCATATGTATTTTCAGGCAAAGACTCCTGAACCATATGGGGTTCAGCTTTGGTGTAAAGATTTGAACTTTTCAGATTTAATCTAAATAGCTTTGCAGGATAAACCTCCAGTGGTTTCAACGGTGTTAAAAGACTCCTTATGATCATCTCAAGTTTGATTTATTTGCGCTTTTCAAACCGAAATTCATTTATTTACTGAGATGCAAAGCAAATTTGGGTTCTATTTTTGATAATGACACAGTGACCACAATAACAGTTTGATTTTAATATCTTGTTTAACTCTGTGAGATACGTGCTATCATTACCTCTATTTTCAGAAGAGAAAGTGAAGAATCATGGGAGATTAAGGGATACACCCAAGCTATGTAACTAGGAAGAGCCAGGGATGGAATTTTACTTAAGTACACCTGACCTCAGAGCTCATGTTCCAAACTGCTCTCTGTAATATGTGGAATGACAGTTATGGTATCGTCTATGCTTCATTTGTTAGAATGGACAATTTGTAATTCTTGAAAATGCTTTGGATACTTTTGAAATACTCGAGTAGAAATATATAATCAATTGATATACTTAGAAATAAACAAGTACAAATTAATATGACCACCATTAAGACTTGATTCTCATATATCATCCTTTAGCTTAAAAATGTAAATTTAGCCACAAATATTCTGGTTAATGTGCTTGAGAGTGTTAGTCATATCTTCAGTATCTTTGCTGATTTCTAGTTGATCTGTCAATTGCTAACAGAGAAATTTAATAAATCTCCAACTCTGTGGATTTGTCTATGTCTCCCTTTAATTTGTTAAATGTCACTTTTATATGTTCCTGCTGTGATATTAAAAACATACACTTTTTATCATGTCTTTTTAATGAATTGATCCTTTTACTGCTATGAAATAGCTTCTTTATCACTAGTAATAACTTCTGGTTTGAAATCTCTGTTATATGGCATTACAAAATCTGCTTTGTTTTTCCTTCTATTTTTTTTCCTGCCTTTTTTATTACTTAGAAATGTCAGAAATCCATTTTGATTTTTCTGTTGACTTTCCAGCTGTATGTCTTCTGTCATTTTTTAAGTGGTTGAAATAGAGATTACAATATATATCCTTAACAATCTACTTACAGTTAATGTTACCTTACATAATGTGGAAACCTTGAAATCATATAGGTCCATATCAGACTCCCTCCCAGTTTTTATTTTGTAGTTGCTATATATATTGCATTTTAACATGTTATAAATCCTTTAAGAAAATATTATAACATTTGGTTTAAGCAATCATATGTATTACAAAGAAATGAAGAGAAATAAAGCAAAACAAACTATTTTCATTAACCCAGATACCATTTCCCATGTTCTATATTTCTTTCTCAGCATTTGAGTTTCCATATTGTTTCATTTCCTTTCATTCTGAACCTTCCTTTGTCGTTTCTTGTGTAAACAGATCTGCTGGCAATAATCTTTTATTTTCTATAAAATGTTTTTATTCTGCCATTATTCTTTTTTAAAAACGGCCTACTGAGGTATGATTGCCATATGAAAAGCTATAGATATTTAATATATAAAACTTGATGTGTTTGGCTATAAGGACACACCTGTAAAACCATCAAATATCGTCACTAACAATGCCATAAACTTATACATCACCTCCAAAAGTTTCCATCTGCTCACTTTGTTTTCTTTTTCCCCTTTTCTAATAAGGTTACATAAGATCTATCCTCTTACGACATTTTAAGAATATAATACAATACTGTTTGTTAATCATAGACCTTGCACTTTATGGTAGATCTCCAGAACTTATTTCTTTTGCATGAATGGAACTTTGTACCCTTGGATCAACATTGCCTCATTTCCTCCTTCCCCGAACCCCTGACAACCACAATTCTACTCTCTGCTTCTCTGTGTTAGACTATTTTAGATTCCATGTATAAATGAGATCATGCAGCATTTGTCTTTCTATGTCTGGTTTATTTCACTTAGCATAATGTCCTCCGGGCCCATCCATGTTGTTACAAATGGCAGGATTTCGTTCTTTTTTAAGTTCTGCCTTTATTTTTAATGTATATTTTCATTGGATGTAGAATTCTAGTTGACAGGCCTTTTCCTATGAACAGTTTGAAGACTTTGTTTCATTTGCTTTTGGCTTCCATAATTCCATAACATTGAATTACTCTCATTCTCTGTTAATGTGTTTTTCCTTTTCTACTTTTTCATTACTTTTCTCATTCCATTTTCAAAATTATTTCTACCCAACTGATTAATTATAATACGTCTCAGTATGGCTTTGTGTTTAATGTACTCGGGGCTTATTAAATATCTTGAATATGTAAATGTATTTTACTTTGAGAAATTTTTGGCCATTATTTCTTTACATATTTTTTCATATTCCTTCCCCTTTTTTCTTCTAGAATTCCTGTTAGACATATGTTTGAGCATTTGATATTATCCCATAGGTCACTAAGAAAGTGTCCATTATTTTTCATCCTGTTTTCTCTTTTTCACATTGTGTAATTTCTGTTGATCTGTCTGTCAGTTTAATTATTCTTTCTTCTGTTGCCCCCATTTGAATACTATGTGCCCGCAGTAAAATTTTTATTTCAGATACTGTATATTTTGTTTATGGAATTTCTTTTGACATTTTTTATTGTTTTTATTTTTCTGCTACTATTTCCTATCCTTCATTTATTGCAAACATATTTTATTTTACTTCATTGAGGCAATTATAGCAGTTACTTTAAAATTCTTGTCCACTAGTTCCAACATATGAGTCATTTTGAGATTGGAAACATTAGATTTTGTTTTGAGAATGTGTTCCATTTTCTTAGTTCTTCAAAGTTCTGAAAGATTATATACTGGACATTTTGAGTGTAAGAACAGAAACACTGGATTCTGTTATGTTTCTCAGATGAGTGTTCTTCCCATTGCTTCTGAAGATAGTACATTGATTGGATTTGAACTGCAAACACTTGAGTGGCAGCCCTGGTCTCAGATAAGATCTTCTGTCTGTAGCTGAGCTGCTTTGAGTCTGTTTTGCACATTTTGTGTCACGAGCTGCCAGAGACTGACATGGTAAACAGATATGAGGATTCTCTTTCTGCCTCTGTACCTTCTAAGATTCTTCCACTTCTCCCAGCAGCTGTGCTTTCTTTAGATGCAGTATTCTGCTTATCCACATCAGGACATACTGTTTTTTTTCGGTAGTTTCCTCTCTTGTCGTGTGTTCCACAGGGACTGCATCTGGCCCCAGGACAAAAGCTGCAAAAGCTTTAAGTTGCTTCGTATGTCTTCCTTTCTCTGAGTGTTACTTCTCACCAGAATCTACCTGCTCTCTCCTGATAGTTTTCTTCTGGAAGTCAGCTGACTAGAATTTCACTCAGCACTTAAAGAGAAAGACCAATCAGATGTATTAATGACAAAAATTCTGATGGATAAAATTCCTCGAGTGTCAGTTTTAGGAAGGAGACTCTTTTTTTTTTTTATTATTATTTATTTATTGAGATGGAGCCTCGCTCTGTCACCCAGGCTGGAGGGCAGTGGGGCCATCTTGGCTCACTGCAAGCTCCACCTCCCGGGTTCAAGCGATTCTCCTGCCTCAGCCTCCCGAGTAGCTGGGATTACAGGTGTTTGCCACCATGTCTGGCTAATTTTTGTAGTTTTAGTAGAGATGGAGTTTCACCATGTTGGCCAGGTTGATCTCAAACTCCTGAGCTCAAGTTGTCCACTCGCCTCGGCCTCCCAAAGTGCTGGGATTACAGGTGTTAGCCACTGTGTCGGCCAGGAAGGAGACTCTTGATAAGTCATTGAAACTTATTTTTTTTGTACTAAAGAAATATTTAGTACTGGCCAGGTCCAGTGGCTCATACACGTAATTCCAGCACTTTGAGAGGCTGATGTGGGCAGATCACCTGAGGTCAGGAGTTCAAGACCAACCTGGCCAACATGGTGAAACCCCGTCCCTACTAAAAATACAAAAATTAGCCAGGGTTGGTGGCAGGTACCTGTTATCCCAGCTACTTGGGAGGCCAAGGCAGGAGAATTGCTTGAACCTGGGAGGGGGAGCCTGCAGTAAGCTGAGATCGTGCTGCTGCACTCCAGCCTGGGTAACAGAGTAAGACTTTGTCTAAAAAAAAAAAAAAAATGAAAGATAGAAAAGAAATATTTAGTACTGTGTGAAAGTGTTGGAGTCTGCATTAAATGATAAACTAGCATAATTTTGTTTGAGTTAGGAACAGAACAACAGCCTATATTTACTACTATACTTATGCTAGTTTACTGTTTTGAAGCGATACAAATTGAGGTAGCATCTGCAAAATATATTCTCTAGCTCCGTCGCCCAGGCTGGAGGACAGTGGCGTGATTTTCACTTACTGCAACCTTCATCTCCTGGGTTCAAGTGATACTCCTGGGTCAGCCTCTTGAGTAGTGGGACCAGAGGCACCTGCCACCACATCCGGTTAATTTTTGTGTTGGCCAGGCTGGTCTCGAACTCCTGGCCTCAAGTATCTGCCAGTCTTGGCCACCCAAAGTGCTGGGATTACAGGCATGTGGTACCACACCTAGGTTGCACAGGGCACAGGTTTTTTTAAAATTTAGATTTGTCTATGTTATTGTGTGATGATTCAATTCTACCAGTGAACTACTGTGAAACTTTTTTTTAATAATGTGACATGACATAATGTGACGTTAATGTAGACTTTTACAATTGTAAATATGAAAACAAAGTGAAACATTAAAAGTGAGCAGTAGAAGTTTTTAAAAAGGATCCCCATTCCGGATCATCTAGAAGATGTTTGTATTATATGTATGTACGTATTATATTGTATGTTTTATGTATTCTAGATTTTTATTTAAAAGAAAACACAATTTCAAAATGTTGTGACCTCCAAGTCCCTTGAGAGTACAAATCTGTCGGTCCTACTGGTTTCATGTTTCAAGTTTGGAAATTTCAGATATATTGCTTTTGATTAATTAAACACCATTTGCATAGTATGGAAAGGGAAAAATGGCAGAAGAAAATATATTCGGAGACTCAAGAGTAAAAAAGATTCAAAAGGTTGAGGAGATAAATGAGGGAAAAGAGAAAGGGGGAAAAGATAGTCTCAAGGATTAGAAAAGGGAAAGAAACCAGAGAAAAAGAAACAACAAATGACAAAAAGTCTTTGCTGTAGGAGAAAAAAGAGGAAGACAAAAGAGTTAATAGAGAGTGCAGAGGCAATAAAGTGAAACGGATAGCTTGACAGATGTGGGTGGTGGAGGGGGAGGGGAAGGAACAATTCTTACAACACTTGCTCCTCGTTTCTGTTTTCACAAACATAAGAAATGGTGAGTGACTAAGAATTATTTTCCCCAGTAATTTTTTTATGGCCTTTTTGATTTTCTGCTTACCCTCTCTTCTCCTTTCTTCCCTTCGACCATCCAGGATAGCTTCTCTGACCTTGTTCTCCAGTTTCCATTGTTTCTCAGAGAAAGTCGGGGTGAAATGTGGGTGAGCCATAGAAACATGGCCCAGTCTCAAGGCTGTGGCGGATCCCAACTACATTGCCCTTTTTGTAAGTTTCTGTTTCTGCTCTGAAGAGCGTAGCAGGAAAGTGATTCAGTATTTACTGCTTAGCAAGCACTAAAATGTCATAACATGGTCTTCGGAAAGCATCTCTAGAAACCTGTGATTCAATTTGTACCTGTAAGTGCCTTTCTCCCAATGGTGAATCATTTTTCCAATAGAGAGAAGCTGATTAGTTGAGCAGAGAAGCATTGCAATAGTTTATGGAGAAGAGATGCCTGAGTTGATCAATGCTAATGGAAAGACTTTTATTTTTAAAATCTAAATACACAAGGGGAAGGAATATATGTCTTGGGCACTTGCCTAAGAGAATATAAATTGTTTTAGTTGTGCAACCAATGCTCTAAAAAACTTCTCACAATTCCTTGGCTGATAGAAAATTCCACATTGCTCTAGAGTAGACGGTTTCACATTTTTGTTCTCAGGACACCGTTACCATCTTAAAAATTAGGCCGGCACGGTAGCTCACATCTGTAATCCCAGCACTTTGGGAGGCCGAGGCAGGTGGATCACTTGAGGTCAGGAGTTCGAGACCAGCCTGGCCAGCATGGTGAAACCCCATCTCGATTTAAAAAAAAAAAATTAGCTGGGCTTGCTGGCGCTTGCCTGTAGTCTCAGCTATACCTTGGAGGCTAAGGCAGGAGAATGGCTTGAACCTGGGAGGCAGAGGTTGCAGTGAGCCAAGATTGAGCCACTGCACTCCAGAATGGGTGACAGAGCAAGACTCTGTCTCAAAAAAAAAAAAAAATTATTGTGTTCTGAAACAAGCTTTCTTGCTGTGACATGGGTTATATCTGTAGGTGCTTAACAAATGAGAAGTTAAAACTGATGAATTAAAATACTAATAATTTAAAATAACAATAAACCCATCACATGTTAATAAAAATGAAATATTTTTATTTAAAATGATTATTCAAAATTAATATAATTTTTGCAAGAAGTATGTCTTTGTTTCACATTTTTGTAAATCTCTTTAATGCTTGGCTAATTAGAAGGCAGTAGAATAATTATAATCACATCTGTTTTTGCAGTCAGTTCCTTGCAATACGTTTTGGTTGAAGTATATGAAAAATCTAGCCTTACACAGATGAGTTTTAGGAAAGGGAGAATTATTTTATTAGTCTTCTCAGATAATTGTTGATGTTTTCTTGATACACCATCAAAATATAATGTCTTTAGTTTCTTAAAGGTTAGTTGTAACAGAATCTGAAATCAAGTCAATAAACTTTGTATACTTCTGGCTTAAAATGTATTGGTCTCTATTGCCCTTTGAATGTGTCCTATGCCCCACATGATTTTGTAAGATTATGCATTGATTATTGGAAAATATTGGTTCCTGAGTTATGCAGACCTTCCGAATTTTGCTGTATCTTATTATACAATATAAAAGTCATATTTATTCATGTATAATCAATCTCATCAGAAAAGTAAGTAGTGTGAGATAGTCAAGCTCATTGCCATATGGATATAAGTTTTCCACAATTCTAATTTTTGCTTGAAAATGCAATTTCTTCATTGGTAACAAATACTGTAAGTTGTTTTCCTTAAACTGACAGTCTCACCTTGTTCATGTTCAAGAAAATGTCACCAAATCTCCAGTTATTAATAAATGTAGTTTGTCATCGTTCTTTTAAGCAAAAATGGTATTCGATTTAAAAGGCAGCTGGTTTAGCTTGCACCCTAAACAATTGCCACCTGCTTTTCTTGGTGACACCATCACACTTTAGTATAAGTAGGAATGCTTTCTGTGTACTTCTCATTTATTACAGAAAATTTCTCAAAGGACCTCAACTCAAAGTTGAGACAATATTTTCTACTACATCAACAATGTTCTTAAGTAAAACTGACTTTTAAAATTTCTATGAACTTAACTAATATATTTTCAATGACATATACAATAAGTGTTACTACACTTACTGCTACTTCCTGGGTTCATGCTAAGACAATAGCAGTTTTCCCCCCCATTGCTTTTGCACCAATAGTGCAAATGTCAACATAGTAAAAAGGGCAAATGACATGTTAGCATTATTGTGAAAATAGTTTTAACTTCATGGACCCTCTGAAAGGATCTCAGGGAACCCCAGGGCGCCATAGAACACAGTTTAAAAACTGCTATTCTAAACCATGTAAACAACTATCAATATAAAGTTTAAGTTTTGTTTTATTTGCTTATAAGGCAGAGAGAAACTAGATGTTTCATAGAATTCTGAGACTTCTGTGTACACAGGAAGAGGAAGAGGAGTAAGGGTATCTTTGATGATTAATTTCCCAACAATGACATCTATATCCAGGGAAATGGGATCATAAACACTTGGATAATAATGTCAGATATCAAATCATTATAATAGCACAGTCTTATTTGACTTACATGTTTGTAAAATTATTCACATTAATAAGAACTGGAATGTTAAATACTCTGAGAAACAAAATATTGGGTTAATGGCTGGGCGTGGTGGCTCACGCCTGTAATCCCAGCACTTTGGGAGGCTGAGGTGGGTGGATCACGAGGTCACAAGATCAAGACTATCCTGGCTAACACGGTGAAACCCCATCTCTACTAAAAATACAAAAAATTAGCCAGGCATGGTGGCGGGTGCCTGTAGTCCCGGCTACTCGGGAGGCTGAGGCAGGAGAATGGTGTGAACCTAGGAGACAGAGCTTGCAGTGAGCCGAGATTGAACCACTGCACTCCAGCCTGGGCGACAGAGCAAGACTCCATGTCAAAAAGAAAAAAAAAGAAAAAAGAAAATATAAATAATAGTGGGAGAAACACAGTTTGAATTTTTCCACATTCAAGCTGCTTTGTCAGCTTGGCTTCCACAGTGAAAATGACATGGAGAAGAATCCCCAGTTGACCTGTGATGAACGTGTCCCAGGTGTGATTTATGGCATGGAGTCCCAACCTGTAATGAATATCTGCATGAGGAAGAAGTAAATCTTTGTTATTTTAAGCCCCTCACCAAAAAGAAAATG
This sequence comes from Chlorocebus sabaeus, assembly GCF_047675955.1. Classification (NCBI taxonomy): domain Eukaryota; kingdom Metazoa; phylum Chordata; class Mammalia; order Primates; family Cercopithecidae; genus Chlorocebus; species Chlorocebus sabaeus. The sequence goes on from NC_132905.1 coordinate 77,236,429, forward strand.
CAAGTAAATGATTTAAAAAGTTATCAGCTATAAAAAGCATTTCCTCAAAAATGTAAATAATGTATCTGTCATTTCCTCATGCATCCTGAAATGTATGATGAGACTTTTCTGATAATCAGAGAATCATGGAACCCGAAGGTGGGAAGTAGCTATCAAGGTTATCTTGTCCAAACAATGCTAAGTTGCTTGAGTATGTCATCCCTTCCAAATGGTATTTCTTATTCATGTTCATTACCTTCTACTGTGATCACTTCACTACCAGTTAATTTTCACAGTGAATGCATTGCTAATACTGCCATCACTCTCTTGTTCTAATGCTCGTCTTATATAGGGAAATATCTTGAACTATGATTATCTTGGATGGGGGTGCTAAATCAGATTTTAAAAAGTCATTTATAAGAAGCTGTTTTTCTTGAACTTTCTTTGAGTGTCTTCATTGCCTCAACAAGTTTGGAGTTTGTAATCAGGCATTCCAAGTATATGGCTGGCCCAGAAAAACTGACTTTGATTTAAATTGCTTTAATAATAACAGTTCTTGCACAAAAGAGAGCATGTAATATTGTTCTTCCACTTAAGTCAGAGGAAATTTCACAGTCAGCATTGATGGTATTTTCTGAGACCAGCTTTAAATTCATGACATTTTGGCAAGTGGAACAATATGATATTCACTGTTCTAGAAATATATACTAAGATGGATGTCACCAAACCACCAATATTCCCTCAAGTCGAAACCCTTTTTGACACTTTGTGTGAGACTGTCATTGTTATTTTCATCTTTCAGTCAAAGCTTTCACCCTCACTGAAACAAGTTATGAGTTTTCAAAGTTTCTTTTCTTTCTTTTTTTTTTTAAAAAAAACCCCAAACCTCATAAAATATTTGCAGGTAATGTGCAGCCATAGCAGTCTGAATTCTGATAAATAAATTATATTTTTCTTTAAAAATGAATTATTCTCACAGGAAACAACATTGACAAAAGAAATGTCTCCCCATCTTGTGGGTCCAGGAAATCATAACATACCATTGGGCTAAAACCACCACAAGAAGAATTTATAAATATTATAGTGAATTAAATATAAGCTTCTATCAAACAGTCTGAAATAGGAACACCACTTTCTCCAAAATAATCATGCTCTGAATTGTTTATTATTAGAAAATGTGAATTAAAATTAGAATAATACATATAATGAAACCTATTCTGATATATTAAAGATGGCATTATATGCAACTTACTTGTTTCTAGGTTTATTTAACGACAATTATCTTTCTCTTCTGTCTTCTCTGATGTCTTTCTTATGTCCCCACATCCATCCATTATGAAGACATCAGGCTGGATGCAGTGGCTGGTGCCTGTAATCCCAGCACTTTGGGAGGCCGAGGCAGGTGGATCACCTGAGGTCAGGAGTTCGAGACCAGTCTGGCCAATGTGGTGAAACCCCGTCTCCTCTAAAAATACAAAAATTAGCCAGGCATGGTGTTGGGTGCCTGTAATCCAAGTTACTTAGGAGGCTGAGGCAGGAGAATCGCTTGAACCCAGGAGGCAAAGGTTGCAGTGGGTCGAGATCATACCATTGTACTCTAGCCTGGGAGAAAAGAGTGAAACTCCATCTCAAAATAAATAAATAAATAAATAAATAAAAATAAAAAAAAAATAAGACATCAAATGGCAAGTCTGAGATTCTGTAGGTCTTATTGGGATAAAGAATGAGTTAGTGAAGTAAATAACCATGCGTCTTGCTTCTTCTTACCTGGAAGCTTATCTGGTTCTAGATTATCTGTGATTTCCTATTCAAATTAGGATGGGTCATGGGAGTGAAGTTACCTACAGATGTGGCCTCAAGGAGCCTCTTAGCATTTTTATATTTCAAGAAATGTGTGGGAACTGGGTTCTGGATTTACCCTCCTTCCTCAGCACAGAGCCACCTCTTTATGAGACCATAGAATGAAGTCAGGTTTTCTAGAAGACTTTGGACTAGGGTTGCCAGGTAAAATTCAGGACCCCTAGTTAAATTTGTATTATGGATAAATAGGGAACACTTTTTTTCCTGTAGAAAGTATATCCTAAATATTTCATGGGACTTACTTATTCTCAGCATTATTTGCTGTTTATCTGCAATTCAAATTTCACTGTGTGTCCCCCTTCCTCACCTCACCCTTTGAATCTGGCTAGGCCATTCTGGGCTGAAGGTGTGTTCGTGCTGAACTGGATCTTGGTACTGGAATAGACTACCTGAGAAGGGTCATACAATCTAACAAGTGTAGACACTGCCTTAGTGTTATGTAGAGATATGGAAAAAACACTACATCGGTGATACCCGAGGCCAGCTGTGGCCCAGTGGCATTAAGCTTGAGATTAGCTGAAAATTAAATTTGAGTTTTATGCTGGAAACCACCTGAAACTTCACCCAACTTTAATTGTTTATAATTAAAAAACAGATTATATGGAATACCAAATACTTATTTGAAACGCAAGAATTACCTTATATTATACAACACCTTTGGCTAAAGAGTTTAAGACATTTGTGAATATGCTGGGTCTTGGTGGGAAGAACATGATGTGTAAAGTGAGAATAAGGTTTCGAAATTTAACAGGCAAGCGTCTTAGTATTCCTGAGTCTTGTATTTCATATCTATGAAGTGAGGATAGTTTAACTCTAACTTATAGAATGATCTTGAGAATTAAATTAAACAATATAGTTGGGAAATTTGTTTGGTGCCTTCTTCTTCCTTATCAATGGAAACTTTGATATTAGGTATCAAAATCTTGTTGATTCAAGTTAGCCACACAGGAATTTGGACTCTTAAGGGTCTACCCTCTTCTATCTTTTTCTTGCAACTCCTCAGACAGACTGATTCCAAGTTATCTTTTACATTAAACACTATTTAGTATTGTTAAAGTCTGACAGCTTTGTTGGGGTGGGCTGGTTGGTGTTATCATGGCCCAGGAATTGTGTAGAAGTTGATGGTTTGGAGAAATGACTTTTTGACACTCAAGAATGTCAATGAAGCCATTTAATGATGGGAAATAACTGACAGTCATTTTTATTTAATGTGAGAGGGTTATTCTACTTATAAAAATGCTTTGTGTATCACTGACTCCATAATTCACCATTTCTAAGATTAGGACATACTTATTATTTTATGTGAATTTTATCTTCTCGTGAATATGTGATGGAAGGAGACTGTGTGTAGTTGCTGTAGGGTAGTGGTTTGTGTTAATAGGATTTATTATTATTCATATATGGTAATGTTAACAGATCAGTAGACAACTGCCATTGAAAAGACAGTTTGTTATACCTGCAGATTCCCAGACCAGGGGCACAGTTTGCCATGAAGGACCACACAAGGAGGTACCAGGGTGGGCACAGGTGAAATAAGTATTATGGTTTCTGTGGGAAGGAATGGGTGAGGCAGAACAATCAGGTTTATGATTGTTTAGGTTGAATATTTTCAGTGGGGCTCTGGGGCATAGGACTTTGCCCTAGTTGTCTATACCTGGCCATGGAATGATTTGGTTTTCATTTAAATATTGTGCTCACTTTTCAAAGATGAGTTGTTTACCATCTCCAGGAATTGGCTAATCCTGGAGAGAAGGAGCAGTCCTTGTAGGGTCAGCAAGGCAAGCAGATATCAAAGCATCAGAAAATAAAAGAAATGGTTAATTGATGAAGAGAGTGTGGACACTGAAATCATAGCTAAGTATCTCAGTTTTGCTAGATTTTTGAAAATACTTTTTAAAAGAGATCTTATTTTTAGAGATAAATACTGAAATATTTATAAATGTCTGTGATTTGCTCTGAAATAATCTGGAGTGGAGTGAGGAGTGGGTATGGAAAATGCTTTTATATTCCCTTGTGTTCTAAAAATATTCTAAGATGATAATCTGCCATCAAGGGTTCACAACCTTCCGACAATTACATAAGTTTTATGAGTCTCATTTTCCCCACCCCTCGGATAAGAATAATAGTATTTCTCTCACAGATAACGTATGAGAGGAGACTAAAATGTGAAAAAATTGGTATTACTGATGGGCAGTCTTTGGCAATGTATTGTGTCTTGATGTCTGATGTGTCTGTGTCTAGTTATAAACTGTTGCAAGTCATAACAAGGAACTGGTTCAACAAGCATCCAACTCAGAAACAGTTCTCCAGTCTGGGTCATTGATAATGTCACCATGTATTTTCACTTTTATTTTCTTTCTATGTGGTGATGATTTATTTCTTTTTAATTAAAAGTTCAACCAGTTCAGTTATAATACAGGTAGTATTTTCAAACTCTTTGCACTCTTTTAAAGCTGATGGATATGCATTTTTGATGAATCACTTTTTTTTTTTCTGTAAGAAGCTACAGATACTAATGTGTGATAGAATTACCGAGATAGCGAGTCACATAGGAAAAACTCTATTCCCTGAAAAAGACGTATCATGATAGAAAAATACCCATGTGGGAAGAAAAACAGAAACCAATGTAAATGTAAAACATTTTTTGAGGATCAGCAGGGGGCACTAAGATTCCACAGGAAAAACATCCCTGTAACATTCATAAACTATTTTTCTTTTGCTTTAACTCCAAATTGATAATACCATAAACTCTATGCTTTTTTATCTTTATTATAGCTGATAGTGTATCTTTTCTTTTTAACCCTCAAAATGTAGGTGCACTTAACACATCTTTTTATCTACCAATTTAAAAAACTTCTGATTTCCTTATCTGCATTCTGGTTTGCTTCTCATTCAGCATTCAAATCCAATGCTATTTTCCTCCCTTTGACAAACATAGAGTAATTAGAATTTTTCTCAGACAAGTGATTACCTAATAAATGACCTTCTGCAGGCAGCTCTATTAAAATGGAGCAAAAACGATGTTTACTACAAGCGGTGTCCAAGAAGGAAGGTGCAGGGACAAGACAAGCTCTGCATAACCAAAAGCTTCATCAGCTTGGAGAATAATGAAGGCATTTACTGAACTAGCAGATCTGTACTAAAAATAATTATAGGCCAGACAGAACACTAAACCATAAACACAAATTATGATTGGCTATTGCAACAGTTCATTAATTCCATGGAAGTCCAAGGGTAAGGTAAGGTAAGGTAATAATGCTGATGTTCACACGGGACATCAGCAAGTAAGAAAAAAAATCAAAATATATAAACCAAGAGAGGGTGAAAAGAATACTGATCAATTTTCATATGTTTTTCCTGATTCTAGTACATTTAAAGGGTGAGGAAAGTATGAACTCTCAGTGGAATATCTTTGAAGATATTTTTGTGAAGATGTAATTTTTTATAAAACAAATTGCTGCAGGGATCTTGAATAGAACATTGGATATAGCCATGTATTTTTGCCTGTACTCTTATTTATATTTATAAACTACTTTTATAAAAATATAACTTAAAAATGTAAGCTTTGCTTTACGTTATACAGACCACAGCTTTAGGTAATTTGTAGATTACTGGTGAGCAACTTTAGATTACAAAACTTTAGACCTGTGAGGGCTTTGTCAGTAATCTCAGCCAATCCTGTATTTTTTTACAGAAGAAAACTGTAGGTATAGAAAGATCCCTCAGAAAGCTTTATAACCTGAGCTAGTCAACAGGTAGCTGAACAAAGTTATAGGTTTCCTGACTCTGGTCTGGTCTTTGCCTTCCTTCCTTCCTTCCTTCCTTCCTTCCTTCCTTCCTTCCTTCCTTCCTTCCTTCCTTCCTTCCTTTCTTCCTCTTACATATTTTATTTATTTTTAAAATGGACACATAAAAATACTTTTGTACAGAATGATGTTTTAAAATATGTATACACTGTGGAATGGCTAAATTGAACTAATAACACGTATTACCTCACATATGTTTTTTGTTGAGAACACTTAAAATCCACTCTCTTTGTGATTTTCAAGAACACAATACATTATTATTAACTATAGTCACCATGTTGTTCAACAGATCTTGAACTTATTCTACTTACCTAACTGACATTTGGTATACTTTGGCTAATATTATCCCCTAACCTTTGCTTCTATGAGTTCAACATTTTTAGATTCTACATAAGTGAGATCGTGCTGTATTTGTCTTTCTGTGCCTGGCTTATTTTACTTAACATAATATCCTTTAGGTTCATCCATGTTATTGAAAATGACAGGATTTCCTTTTTTAAAAAATGACTAAAGAGTATTTCATTGTGTATATATACCATATATTCTTTTTTAAAAATTTGAACTGTACCATCTGTTCTTTATCTATTTATTGGATGCTTATGTTGATTCTGTATTTGGGCTATTGTGAATAGCTACTGAAACCTGCGAGTGCAGATATCTCTTTGGCATACTGACTTCACTTCTTTTGGATATACATTGAGTAGTGGGGTTGCTGAATCATATGGTGGTTCTATTTTTAAGTTTTTGAGAAACTTTGTACTGTTTTCTGTAATAGCTCTATTTATTTACATTCTCACTAACCGTGTGCAATGATTTCTATTTCTGCACATCTTTGTCAACACTTGTCTTTCATCTTTTTGATAACAGCCATTCTAAGTGGTTTGATGCGATATTTCACTGTGATTTTGATTTGCATAGTGACGTTGAACACTTTTTCATCTATCTGTTGGCCATTTGCATGTCCTGTTTTGAAAAATGTCTATTCAGGTTCTTTGACCATTTTAAAATCAGATTATTTATTTCCTTGCTACTGAGTTGTTTGAGTTCCTTATATATGTTGGATGTAATTATCAGATGCACAGTTTGCAGTTATTTTCTCCCATTCCATAGGTTGTCTCTTCACTCTGTTGTTTATTTCCTTAGCTGTACAAGTTTTTAGTTTGATATTATCCCATTTTTCTATTTTCTGTTTGTCTATTTGTCTATTTTCACTTTTGTTGCCTGTGCTTTTGGGGTCATATTAAAAAAAATACCATCACTCAGACCAAAGTGATGGAGCTTTTCCTCTGTGTTTTCTTCTAGTAGTTTTATAGTTTCCAGTTTTAAGTCTTTAATCCATTTTGAGTAGATTTTTAAAAATATGTTCTGTTTATTTTTGCATAAGAATCTAATTTCATTCTTCTGCATGTAGATAACCAGTTGTCCCAGCACCAATTACTGAAGAGAAGCTATTCTTTACTTATCGTGTGTTCTTGGTAACTTTGTCAAAAATCAGTTGACTATAAATGTATGGACATATTTCCAGGCTCTCCATTCTGTTTTATTAACAGATGTTCCTGTTTTTATACCAGTACTCTATTGTTTTGATAAGTATGGCTTTGTAGTATATTTTGAAATCAGGTAGTGTGTTGCATTAAACTTTGTTCTTTTTGCTTAAGATTGCTTTGGCTATTCCGGGTCATTGGTGATTACATATGAATTTTAGGAGATTTTTTGTACTTCTGTGAAAAATGTCATTGGAATTTTGATAGCAATTGCATTAAATCTGTAGATTGTTTTGAGTAGTATGAACATCTACCAATATTAATTATTCCAATATGTAAATATGCAATATCTTTCCATTTATTTGCATCTTCTTTAATTTGTTTCATCAACAGTTTTTAGTTTGATAGTTTGATAGTTTATAATTTAATAGTTTCATAGTTTTCCTTGCAGAGGTCTTTCACCTCTTTAGTTAAATTTATTCCTGAGTATTTTATCTTTTATTTCTTGTTATCTATTATAAATGAGTTTGTTTTCTTGTTTTTGGATAGTTCATTGTTAATGTATAGAAATACTACTGATTTTTTATAAGTTGATTTTGTATCCTGTAACTTTATTGAATGCATATTTTAGTTCTCACAGTTATTTGGTGCAATCTTTAGGACTTTCCACGTATAAGATTATGGTCATTTGCAAACAGGGACAATTTAACTTCTCCCCTTCCAATTTGGATGCCCTTTATTTCTTTTACTTGTCTAATTGCTCTGGCTAGGAATTCCAGTACTATGTTGAAAAGAAATGGTAAGTGGGCATCCTTGCCTTGTTCCCGATCTTAAAGAAAAAATGTTTAGCTTTTCACCATTGAGTATGATGTTAGCTGTGAGTTTGCCAAATACAGCCTTTAATATTTTGCAGTACATTCCTTCTATATCTAATTTGTCACAAATTTTTACCATAAAGGGATGTCACATTTTGTCAAACACTTTTTTTGCATCTATTGAGTTATCATATAGTTTTTGCCCTTCAGTCTGTTAATATGGTATATCACATTTATAAATTTCCATATGTAGAACCATTCTTACATCCCTAGGATAAATTCCACTTGATCATGGTGGATAATCCTTTTAGTGTGCTGTTGAATTTGGCTTGTTGGTATTTTGTTGAGGACTTTTGCATCTATGTTCATCAGGGATATTGGTCTGTAATTTTCTTTTCTCATCATGCCCATGTCTGGCTTTGATATCAGGATAATGCTGGCCTAGTAAAAATGAGTTTGGAACTATTCCATCTTCAATTTTTTAGAAGGATTTGAAAAGAATTGATATTCTTTAAATGTTTGGTGGAATCCAGCAGTAAAGCCTTCAGGTCCTGAGACTTTCTTAGATGGAAGACTGTTTATTACTGATTAAAACTCCTCACTTGCTATTGTTCTGTTTAGGTTTTCTATTTCTTCATGATTATGTCTTGGTAGATTGTATCTGTCTAGTAATTTGTTCATTTCTTCTAGCTTGTACAATTTGTTGGTGTACGTTTGTTCATGAGGTGGTCTCTTATAATCCATTGTACTTTTGTGGTATTGGTTAAAAAATCTCCTCTTCATATCTGAGGTTATTTACAGGCATACCTCAAAGATATTGTAAGTTCAGTTCCAGACCACTGCTGTAAAGCAAATCTCTCCATAAAATGAGATGTGGTGGCTGTTGAAGACTGGGGTGACTGTGGCAATTTCCGAAAATAAGACAAGAATGAAGTTTGCTGCATCGATTAGCTCCTCTTTTCATGAGAGATTCCTCTGTATTACGCAATAATATTTGAAAGCATTTTACACACAGTAGAACTTCTTTAACAATTGGAATACATCCTCTCAAACCTTGGTGCTGCTTTATTAACTTAGTTCATGTAATATTCTAAATTCTTGTCATTTCAATAATGTCCAAAGTATCTTCACCAGGAATAGATTCCATCCCAAGAAAACACTCACTTTGCTTATCCATAAGAAACAACTTCTCTTCTGTTTATGTTTCACCAAAGAGATTGCAGCAATTCAGTCACACTTTGGGGCTCCACTTCAAATTTTGGTTCTCTTGCTATTACCACCAAATCTGCAGTTACTTCCTCCACTAAGTCTTGAACTCCTCAATGTTGTCTATGAGGGTTGGAATCAACTTCTTCCAAATTACTGCTAATGTTGATATTTTAACCTCCCATGAATCACAAAGTTTCTTAAAGACATATATGTCATTATGTGACATATATGTGAACAGTGAATCCTTTCAGGAGAGTTTTCGATTTACTTTGCCCATATCCATTAGAGAAATCACTATCTATGGCAGCTACAGCCTTACAAAATATATTTCTTAAATGCTAAGACTTAGAAGTCAAAATTATTCCTTGATTCATAGGCTGCAGAATGGATGTTGTGTTAGCAGGCATGAAAACAGTATCAATCATTTTGTGCATCTCCATCAGAGCTCTGAGGTGATCAGCTGCATTGTCAATGAACAGTAATATTTTGAAAGGAATCTTTTCTTTGGGGCAGTAGCTCTCAACAGTGGGCCTGAAATATTCTGTAAACCATGCTGTCAACAGATTGCTATCACTAAATGATTTGTTGCATTTCTACGGCACAAGTAGAATAGATTTATCATAATTTTTGAGGGCCCTAGAATTCGTAGAATGGTCGATAAGACTTGGTTTTAACTTAAAGTCACCAACTGCAGTATCCCTTATAAAGAGAGTTACTCTACCTTTGAAGTTTTAAAGCCAGGGTTCGACTTCTCCTCTCTAGCTAGGAAAGTCCTAGATCACAACTTATTTCCACAGAAGGCTTTTAAATCTGCATTAAAAAATCTGTTGTTTAATGTAGCAGTTCTCATTAATTGTCTTAGCTAGATCTTCTGGATAACTTGCTGCAGTTTCTCCATCAGCACATGCTGCTTCACATGCAGTTTTGTGTTATGGAGATATCTCTGCTAGTTTCAAACTTTTCTTTACAGCTTCCTCACCTCTCTCAGCCTTCATAGAATTGAAGAGAGTCAGATTCTTGCTCTGGATTAGGCTTTGGCTTAAGAAAATGTTGTGGCTGGTTTGATCTTTGATCTAGAACACTAAAATCTTCTCTATGTCAGCAACAAGACTGTTTCATTTTGTTGTCATATGTATGTTCACTGAAGTAGTTTTAATTTCCTTCAAGAACTTTTCCTTTGCACTCACAATTTGGCTAACTGGCCCAAGAGGCCTAACTTTCAGCTTGTCTTGGCTTTTGACATGACTTCATCACCAAACTTAATTATTTCTAGCTTTTTAAAGTAAAAGATGTGTGACTCTTCCTTTTACTTGAATACTTAGAGGCGATTGCACAATTATTAACTGACCTAATTACAATATTATTTTGTCTCAGGGAATAGAAAAGCCAGAGGAGAGAGAGAGAGAAATGGGAAAACAGCTGATTTGTGGAGCTGTCAGAATACATACAACATTTGTTAAGTCACCATCTTCTGTGGGTGTAATTTGTGGTGCCCCCAATAATTATATAGTAACATTAAGGATCACTGATCACAGATCACTATAACAAATGTAATAATAATGAAAAATTTGAAATATTGTGAGAATTACCAAAATGTGACACAGAGGCAGCAAGAGAACCCATGCTGTTTGAAAAATAGCACCAATAGACTTGGTGGATGCAGAATTGCCACAAGTCTTTGATTTGTAAAAAATGCAATATCTATGAATCATCTGTATTGGTATCTTCACTTAGCTAAAGCTTTGTCTACTTTACCTTTTTAAAAAACAACTTTTAGTTTCATTGATTTTAAAATTGTTTTTCTAGCCTCTATTTTATTTGTTTCTGCTGTGATCTTTATTATTTCCTTCCAACTTTGGGTTTAGTTTGTTCTCTTTTTTTTTTTTTCTAGTTCCTTCAGTTGTATAGTTAGGTTGTTTATTTGAAATCTGTCTTTTTTGATGTAGACATTAATTGCTATAAACTTTCCTCTTAGAACTGCTTTTTGCTGAAGTCCATACATTTTGATATGTTCTATGGCCATTTATATTTGTCTCAGAATATATTTCAATTTCCCTTTTAATTTCTTCTTTGATCCATTGGTTATTCAGGAGCATGTTTTTGAATTTTCATATATTTGTGAATTTTCTGAAACTTCTCTTATTGATTTTTAGTTTTATACCACTGTGACTGAAGAAGATATTTGATATAATTTCAAATTTCTTAAAATTTTAAAGACTGGATTTGTGGCCTTAAACTTGATCCAGCCTGGACAATGTTTTGTGTGCCCTTCAGAAGAATGTGTATTCTGTTGCTGGTGGATGGAATGTTCTGTATGTATCTGTTAGATCCATTTGGTCTAAAGTGTAGAATAAATGTGATGTTTGCCTTATTGATTTTCTAACTGGATAATCTTCCCATTTCTGAATCTGAGTAATTTAAGACTCCAGTTATTACAGTATTATAGTCTATCTCATCTTTCAGATCTATAAATATTTGTTTTATATATTAAGGTGCTCTCATATTGTGTGCATACATATATAATTATTATGTTTTGATAAACTGTACCCTTTATCATTATATCATGACCCTCTTTGTCTTGTTTTACAGTTTTTGACTTAAAGTCTACTTTAGCTGATATAAGTTTAACAACTCTTGCTCTCTTTTAGTTTCCATTTGCATGGAATATCTTTTTCCATTTGTTCACTTTCAGTCTGTGTATATCCTTAAATGTGAAGTGAATCTCTTGTAGGAAGCTTGTAGTTCAATCTTGTTTCTATTTTTAACCAGTTAAACAAGTCTATGTCTTTTGATTGGGTAATTTAATGCATTTACCTTCAAGGTAATAATTGATAGTTAAGAACTTCCTACTGTCATTTTGTTAATTGTATTTTTGTTGTCATATCAATCCAGCATTTCTTTTTCTCTTGCTGTCTTCCTTTGTGACTAGGTGATTTTCTCTAATGGTATACTTTAATTTCTTAGTTTTAATCTTTCGTTTGATAAGTTTTTCATTTGTGGTTATCATGAAACTTACATAAAACATAGTTATAACAGGCTATTTTAAGCTGATAATCTTAACATCTGAATGTTGATTGTATAAAATAGAAAATTTTACTCACTCTCCCTGCATTAAAATGTTTTGATTCACAATTTGCCTCTTTTTGCACTGTGTATGCCTTAACAAATTGTTGTAGTTAGTTTTATTTTTAATAGCTTTGTCTTTAGACCCTCACAATAAAGACATGTAATTTGTACCCTGCCATCACAGTATTTGAATATTCTTAATTTGACCAGGTACTTATTTTTAGTAGTGATTTTTATACTTTAATATATTTTCATGTTTCTAAGTGTCCTTTCCTTTCAGCCTGAAGAAATCTCTTTAGTGTTTCTTGTGAGACAGGTCTGGTGGTGATGAATTCTTTGTTTTTGTTTGTTTGGAAAAGTGTATGTCACTGCATTTCTCAAGAACAGCTTTGTCAGGTGCAGTACTGTTGGTTGGCGGTTTTCTTCCTTCAGCATTTTAGGTATCTATCTATCTATCTATCTATCTATCTATCTATCTATCTATCTAATCAATCACCAGCCTTACTGGAAATTCTTATATGTCATTTGCTTTTTTTCTCTTACTGTATTCAGGTTCCTCTCCTTGTCTTTGATATTTGACAGTTTGATTATAATATATGTTTGTATATTCCTGTTTGGAATTAATCTGATAGGAGACTTTTGACTTTTCTATAGTTGGGTATGTATATGTTTCCAATATTTGGAAATTTTATGCTATTATTTCTTTAAATAAGCTTTCTTCCATTATCTCTCCTTTGTCTTCTTCACAAACTTCTTTCTCTCAAATATTTCCTCTTTTGATGCTGTTTCGTGAGTCCAATAAGCTTTCTTCATTCCTTTTTGTTCTTTTATTTTCTTTTTTTGACTATGTATTTTAAATATACTGTCTTCTCAGTATAATAAAGTTTACAGTTTATTTCTCCTGCTTGACCAATTCTGCTATTGATGATCTGTATTGTAATTTTCATTTCACTCATTTTATTTTTCACCTCCAGAATTTCTGTTTGATTTTTAAAATAATTTTAATCTCTTTAGAAACTTCCTCACTTTGGTCATTTCTTTTATTGCTGAGTTTATTAAATTATTTCTCTGTATTTTCTTAAAGATCACTGAAATTCTTTAAAAAATATTTTAAGTTCTTTGTCATGCAGTTTTTATATCTCCATTTCTTTGGGAATCAGCTACTAGAAGATTATGATGTTATTTTGGCAGTGTTATTTTGTTGTTTTTTGTTGTGTTTTTTATGTTTCTTATTGCCTTATGTTGAAGTCTGTACATTTGAAGAAGTAGGGGCTTATTTCAATCTTTGCAGACTGGCTTTGTTTGGGGGAAGCCCTTCACAAGTCATCCTGTCTAGAGATTCTGGGCAGGTTGTAGACAGGCTTGAGTCTGCTAGTCCTTGGGCAGGCTGGACTGGTACCTGGGTTAGCAGATAGACAGGCCTGCCACCTGTGTTCATGGGGATGGATCTGGAGTTTGATTTCACTAGGTTGGACTTGTTGACTGGGTTCCTAGGAGTGGTGCTGGAGTCCGTATCCATGGGGGCTGGCCTGAAACCTGGGTCTACATTATTTGAACTGGTACTAGGGTAGTCCTTGAGCCTGAGTCTACAGGGGCCAGCCAGATACTGAGATGAGCATGGCACCTGGGTTCACTAGGACAGGTTTAGAGACTGAGTCCATGGGAACTGTCCCAGTGCTAGATGGCCAGGAATCTGAGTTCACAGGGGTAGATTTGGGTCCTGAATCCATGGGGGCTATTCTGAAGCCTAGGTCTGCAGAGGTGATTCTGGAGCCTCACTTCACGGGGGCCAACTTGGCACTGTGGTCTACTTGGATAAGCCTGGACCCTGGGTCCTCTGGAGCCATTGTGCATGGGGACTAGCCCCAAGCCTGGATCCACTGGGGTCAGCCAGGAGGATAGATGTGTGGGCTCTGGCCTAGAGGCTAGGTCCATGAGGGCTATCCTAGGTCCTGGGACTGACCATGCTGCCTTTCTGTTCGAAGTAAAGCTTATTTATTCACAGATATATCTATATTTTGATATATCTGTATGTATATGTATATGTATATATACCTAGATATAAGTATATATGTCTATCTATATTTATATATGGGTAATTGTTTTTTATAATTTGATAATGACATGATCCCTAATGACAACAGATCAGACTCCATGTGTATTTGGGAAATGTTCCTGGAGATTACAATGAAGGGTGTTTTTGATTAATTCACAAGAATGATACTTTAGTCCATTTGGATTAATTCACAAGAATGATACTCTAGTCCATTTGGACTGCTATAACAAAATACCATAAACTGGATAACTCCTGAACAACAGAAATTTATTTCTCACAGTTTTGTAGGCTGGTAAGTCCAAGATCAAGGTGCTTGCAGATTCAGGGTCTGGAAAGGCCCATCTCCTGATTCATACATGGCACCTTCTTCGTGTGTTCTCACATGGTAGAGGGGCAAATAAGCTTCACTGGGTCTCTTTCATAAGGGAACTAATTTAATTCATGAGGACTCTATTCTTATGATATAGGTCATGGTATCTCATGAATATCTCATAGTATCTCATGAATAGCTCATGATATTCACCTGCAAAGGCCCCACATCTTAATACAATCACCTTGGGAGTTAGGATTTCAACATACGAATTTTGGGGGCATAAAAACATTCGGATCATAGCAAATGGGTTTTTAGAGTCATTAGGAAGTGACCCAAAGGAATGAACATGCCACTTAATTGGCTTATTTGTTGGTAAATTATGGCTCTGCTGAAGAGAAATCATTGGAAAAATGGGTCAGATATCTAGCAAGGGAGAGCTGCTTTTCAGTAAGACTGGAATTGCTACGTAACAGAACACCTGAGAATGGAACAGTCAGAGATGAACACTTCAGCTCCACACTTAAAGCATATTGCATTCCCAACAGCAATTTTGAGTTGTGTGCCTTGTTTGCATTTGGCTGACTGTGCTGATTCAGTCTATCCCCATCCCTTTCTCTTCAATATAATTAAATCAATTTTATTATGCTGAGTCTGTGATGACTCAGTGTGGCTGTGTTAGCAGCCAGTGGAAATGGTTTTCACTACATTTCATGCTGGTTCTCTTTCTAATAACAAAAATGAAATTTTCAGGCTTCATTACAAGATTAAACTTGTGATAGAATTAAAGATTGTGGATACTTTTTAGTCAATTTTCCTCTTGGGGGCTGCCACCCTGAAAACTATAGTTCTAAACCACAATTTCTCCAGAAATGCATTTTTTCCTCTGCCCACAGATAAAAGGCATCACAGTGTATCACTGAACTTAGCAAAGAAGGTAAACAATGTACAAATAAATTCTTTGAAATAAATAAAATAATCTTATGAATAGAGTACATAACCACCTCAAAATACATATGAACTACATGACATTAACTGGGATTCTGGGGATGTGAATGTTTGAGATTTCTGTGAAATGGTAAAAGATGTCTTTCAACTTTGTAAAACAATGTTTTGTTTTTTTCCTTTTGAGTATTGAAGATGCAAGCAGACTTTCTTTTAAGTGGTGTAGGGATTGATTTTCTTCTCCCAGGTAACAAAACAATCTTCCAGAAAGACTAAAGCATTGTTTATTTATTTATTTTGACCACATATGTTGAGTTGTCAGTACATTTTTGTCATGGTTTATCAAAGTTTTCAGGAGTCTATGACTAACAGATATCCGAACAAATGCAAAAATACAAACTATCGGACAGGTTTGATTGAAGCAGTATTTTTGTTGGACATATTCTTCTTTATGGTATATTAAAGAATGTAGTTGAATCCAAGAAAATGCTTCAAGAGTTCATGCATAAAAACATGTTTGGAGAAGTGATATTACTTAATGGAACTTTTTAAATGTATTTAATAATTTTGAAGAAAAATGTTAACTTCAAAATTCTATTTTTAGTAAGGTGAGTTATTTTTCTTAAAAAGCATAAAGTATATGTCTAAGACTCCCTGTTAGATGGAAGAGATCTGGGCTAAGTCTTCCTGGGTTTGCCCTGTCCCCTTCATCTCTCATTTCTGTGAGAATGTAATGTAATGCATTAAATAAGTAAAACTATGATTAACATTTGGCATGTGTATTGACTTTCATGTAATAAAATGTGTTTTTTCTCATAATGAGTCTGTAAGGCAGGTGGGAAGTAAGGTTGGAGTGACCAAACAATTAGGTCAAAGTCACATGGTATTAAGTTTTGCAGAAGTGAAATTTGAATTTAGTTTTGTGTAATGTCAAAATCCATGCTGTATTTTCCTCTCTAAATTAAACTTCCATTTATGTTCAATTTCATGAGCCAATGAATCCTTGAAAAACTAGAAGGATTTTTCTCTAAAAAAGAAATTGCTTTTATTTTAAAATGTCTGTGTATGGTTATTCTAAAAACTTCCCATCATTTCCCAAACAATCAAAGTATGATTTTTTTCAAGTCCACGTTTTTTCAAGTCTACATTACAAATTATAGGTAAGACATCTTAAATTGCCAACATTTGACCACATTTTACCAAAAAAATGGCAATTTCATATAGTTCAATCTAATAGAAGTATAGACAAGCAAACGTAAAGGGAACATAATTCTCATTTCAAAGCTGGTAGCGTGGAGAAGCTTTATTTGGTCTTGTTGACACTGAAGACACACATAATAAACTGGGATTATGACAATCTCTCTCTTTTGTCTTGCTCCTTGACCTTGGATTCTAACCTGGCTTTCTCTGTTGGTTTTAAGTTGTAGGTAAGTTGGTCAACAAACTTCATTTGGCTTCATGGACATTGAAAAGAATAGTAGAGCAAATATTTTTGGAATAATGGTGGAGGGGTGTGATTGAGTGATTACAAAAGTTTCTAGTTCAGTTCTTATTTATCATGCACTTTGCACTGTGACATTGCAGCTTCTTTTGTCAAGAGGTGAAGTCTATTTTCCTTTTTGGATTTAGGCTAGTAACTTGCTTTGTTTAAAATAATGTGGCAGAATTGCACTGGTCCAATTCTGGGTCTAGGCCTCAGGCAGTCTTTCAAGCTTCTGTTCCCTCTGTTCCTCGCTGCTATGAGAGAGAGTCCACACCAGCCTTCTGGATGCCAAGACTCATGCGGCCCTGTCACTCCTGTTGCCTCAATCATTCACCAGACATGAGAGTGAAGATATATTAGAACAGCCAGGCTACAGTTGACCTGTACAAACATAAGCAGAACCCACCCAGCTGACCTATAGAATCTTAAACAACAGTGGCTACTATTTTAAGTCACTTATTGCTGAGATTGTTTGTTACACAGCAATAGTTAATTGATAACCAGCGTTACAGAGCAGAAGAGCTTAGCATTGCATAAGGTAGCAGAAAAGAGTGGAGCCAGCCTCTGGGAAGTTTAATGGGAAAGTAGAGAGAAGAGACAAAATTTATGACTGGAAACTAAGGAGCGGGTGAACTGGAGACAGAGCTCAACTAATTACTGTATGTGTGCATCATTAATTCTGAAGACTAAGATAGTCAAAAATAATTATGCATATTTAAAATGATAAATAAAAAGTAACATCTAGGATTCAGTAAAAATTGCCAAAGAGTATTAGTATTGGACAAAAATGCTTGGCTTTCTCCTTAATTAAAAAAAATCACTCCTTGCCTATTATGGGAATTTAAGTGGCCTGGCCTTAAGTTTCCTGCTATTTCCTGCCATCAGTTGTTTGAAATGGCTGAATAAAATAAGTCATTTTGTTTTGGCATATGAGCATTATGTTACTACTCTTTTTAGCTGAAATGAGCAGTGGAAAATAGCATTTCTGTGAAGTTGGTCTTTTAAAATATGCATGACTGTTCCAAACAGCAAGCTAATTTTCGAGTTCATCAGATGTGTATTTATATGGTGAATGTATCTGTCACATAAACATTTTGTCAATCACCGCCTTCCTTCTGTTCTGATACAGTATGCTGGAGCACCATCTAAAATGTGATGAATGTTGTACTTGCTCCAAGTGAGAATTAATTATGGCAATGACAAGAGTGCTACCAAAGCTGCCCGTACTCTAGGACAATGTTGCATTAGCAGAAGCAATCATTGAAGCTTCAAATTTAGAAAAATGAGCTAGCAATTAATTTAGCAAACCCTTCGTTTGGCTCATAAATTAGTTTATCCTTTGAATGAAAATTTGCCTAAATCAACTCCCAACATAAATACTGGTCTTGAACTTAAGGCCTGAAACTGATCATAATGGGAGAAATGATCGTGAGTCCAATGACAAAACCAGTTATTCTGCTCCTTCTCTGTATTTTTCTTTGAGACATATTTTTCTTAAAAAAATCGTAATGACATTGAGATAGGTTAAGAACATGGGGATAGTTCAAAAGGGATTTGAAGAGGATTTAGCCTTTAGATTTGATCCACACAATTTGAACAGAAATAATGATAAACTAAAGTATTTGATACGTTTGCAGCATGATATTTTAAAACACTTAATATGTCTAGATCTTTACATTTTCTTCTATCTTTTGCTCTTAAGGACTTATATGCTCCTGCAGGATGTTATTGTAGAAAGGATAACAGCTTGTGAATAATACAACTATGTACAGATGAAATAGAATAAGTAGGCCAAAGATGAAAAACATGCAAACCTAGCAATTTAAAAATGACTTTAAAATGACTATAGAATGTTAAAATTGCATCCCTAGAGGTCTCACTATAAAGCGGCTACTTGAGCATTGCACAAACACACTTGAGAATAGCTGTCATACATCAGACTCTTTTTATAGATAGCACTGAATTGTTTTATATAATAGTAATAATAGATAGCATGTAAAAGCCCTTATGTGTTAAGCATTTTGCCAACATTTGTTTCACAAAGTTCTCTATTTTTTAAAAAGTCTATGTAACAAATTATAGGTGAGCCATCTTAAATTGCCAGCATTTGACCATATTTTACCAAAAAATGGCAATTTCCTGTAGTTCAATCTAATAGAAATGTAGACAAGCAAACGTGAAAGTGAGCAGAATTCTCTACAACTCCCAAACAAAAAGCAATTAATGCTTTCATAATACCAGAGTCCTAAAGGATGCTAGGTCTACTAAGTTAAAAGGAAGAGAAGAAAGACTGAGCATGGTGACTCTTGCCTGTAATCCTAGCACTTTGGGAGGCCAAGATGAGAGGATTGCTTGATCCTAGGAGTTCGAGACCAGCATGGGCAACATAGTGAGACCCTGTCTCTACTGAAAAAAAAAAAAAAAAATTAGCTGGGTGTGGTAGTGCATGCCTATAGTCCCTGCTACTCAGGAGGCTGAGATGAGGGGATCCCTTGAGCCCAGGAGGTTGAGGCTGCAGTGAGCCAAGATCATGCCACTGCATGCCAGCCCAAGTGACAGAATGAGACCTTGTCTTAACAACAACAAAAAAAAAAAAAAAAAAAGGAAAGAAAAGCAAATCAAATTTTAAACGATAACAAGCCCGACTCAGTAAAAATGTGAAATGGAAAGAGTACATGTAGCTTTCTGATCCTGTGAAAGAGACTGGCTGCAGAATTAGCAGGCAAACAGATGTTCAGATATAGATGCAAGTGATAAAATACACTCCAGTATAAATCAATATACAAATCTACAAATAAGATACTGTGATGGGAAATATGGAGGCAGAAAAATCCAGCATAATGCCCTCTAAAAAGCATTTACAAATAACCTGCCAATCTGTCTCACCGCCCTATACACCAAGATCATTACCAAGGCTTATGTTGTTTCATTTAAGAGAAATATATATTTTATTATTACTTCATTGAATTATATGAAGCATCTGAGAGCTATTATTTTATCCATTTGGAAATAACACACCATATTTACATATTACTGTTTTTTTAAATAAAGAGTAAAATGAAGTATAAGGATGACAATAAGGTATCTCCCAAACTTGAAATTATGTCTACTCTGTGTGAAATTAAGAAAAGCAGCAGCTATTATGAAGACCTTAGAACATCTCCTACCTGGGCTTAGAGATCTGAAACCACCATTTTCTGGGAAGAAAATGGGATGTAACTGTTGCTTATTTTTCCTAAACAAAGTGAATCAAATGTTTTGTGTTCTTTCCTGTATTTTGTGTGGTAATACAGGCAGTATTACCACAACAAGGAAGGAGAACGTATACTGTCTACTGACTGTCGTTAATAAGAACTCTGTTTGGAGATTGCATCTGCTTGCTCTATTTTTATATAGAATTGAGTGAAATCTGCCCTTCCTGGTCCATAGAGCCCTAAGGTACATGAGTCATCAAGACCAAAACGTACGCTTTATTCAGAGGATTAAGACCAGCCGCAGATAAAATCCTCTGTTGCTTGCCCACCCCCATCCTCAAAGCCAGCTCTGCAGCTTAGGCCTGGCACCTTTTCTGACCAAATCTGCTGCCTTCAGATGACATCCTAGCATTGACCTGGCACTGCATTTGGCAAATTCTGTAGAAGTTGAGTTGCATGTTTGCCTTTTTGTGTCTCTAAAATTTTGTCTCATTCTGAAAATAGTAAATAGAAGTATGATATGGTCTGGATAGATAAAAGAGCTCAAGTTTGACAAATGTGCACTACATGAATGAACTTTCATATCCCTGTCAAACACTTAAGGAGTATGCAAAATTTTGTATGCATTTACTCTATTTGTTTTTCTTGGAAAATTATCCGTAATGTTATTATATCTTTAAGGATATCTGAGATATAAAATCAATTAAGAACTACTGATACAGTAAAAAAAAATTCAACTCTCCATAGAAAAATTCCCAAATCATTACTAATAAAAAGATATAGTGTTTCAAGGTACAGTAAGAATGTATTTAGTCAGAAAAGATCTATAAAAATTAAACCTCAACCAAACCAACAAATTAAAAATGCCCCACATTTAATACATTGCATTATTCTCTATTTGAAAGAAAATCGAGAACTGATCTTCAAAGTAAAATACAATAATGACTTTCCAGTATACCTCTCACATTTGAGTCAGAAAGAAGACTGACTCAAAAACCCAAGAATCTGCCTGTAAAAAGTTACATTTGATGGTCAATGCTTGAGGAAATCAACATAAAGATCACACAGCTCATTCTAATTTCTCTGTGTCCGTACTTACCAAGCAATCTTTTGATAACAATTTGTCTTTCAGGGTAGATATTTATGCACATAGGTGAACAATATACTACATAGTGGATATGAGAATTTGCTTTCCTCAGTAGTTGAAATTCTCAATGCAAATGATCAAGTTGGCATCTGGCTTACATATCCTTCCATGAATTTTGTTAGTATCAGTTTTATTTTGAAGGTGGTATTTTTTTCTGTTTCAGCCCACTCTTCTTGAAGCACAAATTCCTCAAAGACACAGTAAGGCCAGAATACCATATGGAACAAATAAAATGTTCAGGGTCTAATACTTAGTATTAAAAATGCTAACCTAAAAATTGTTCTACTTTGGAAAGAGTGATGCAGTCATGGAAAAATTATTCACCAAGAAAATCTTGTCAATAGCTTTTTTAAAGTTTAGAATATGCATACAATTCACAATTCTCAGTCAGCTCCTCATACTTTAAAGGGGTCTCAGAAATCGAAGGTGTTTTAATGCATTAACTTATGGATTAAAATCTGGAAACTGTTCTTCATGCACACTAAATTTTCTTGTAATTCAACAACAAATGTTTAAGGCGATTCGTCAGAGTTGTCTTAGGCTTTACAAAGCCCTGAAGATGTAGAAAATGCTGGCTCATTCAAGTGCCCCGATCTTCCAGGAAATGCTCTTTATCTGAAAAAAAATTTTCTGGGGAATGAGACGTTGATGAAGAATGTGGTTCTGCACAGGACATTGTGTGAAGTAACAAGGACAGATAAGATAAGCCTCAGAGTAGAGCAAACCTGATCTGGGAGGAGCAGGAAGTCAATCACTGTGACATCTGCGTGACAGCAGGGGACTCCAGATCACATCA
The DNA here is from genome assembly GCF_047675955.1 of Chlorocebus sabaeus. NCBI lineage: Eukaryota > Metazoa > Chordata > Mammalia > Primates > Cercopithecidae > Chlorocebus > Chlorocebus sabaeus. The sequence goes on from NC_132905.1 coordinate 77,258,579, forward strand.
TATAGGTCTTAGCATTTGCATATTGTTCATGGTCAATATACCATTTTAAAGCTACTTTCTTAGATTTGAAAGGGAGATTAATAACATAATGAGGTTCAAGTAAGATTAAGAAATAGACCAAGGAGGCAGAGGTTGCAGGGAGCCAAGACTGTGCCATTGCACTCCAGCCTAGGGAACAGGGCAGGACCCTGTCTCAAAACAAAAAAACAAAAAGCAAAAGATTAAAAAATAGAGTAGTATTTCACGGTTACAAAAAAATAAAATTTATTATGGTACTTGTGTGCATGTTTTTACAACATGGTCTGATTCTTGATACATATCATCAGTCACTTACAGTAATATAAGAGGAGTAAGAGTGTCCAAGAGGAATGCCAACTTGATACCACTACAGTTAAAGTGAATCATAAAAGTGTTGACATTTTTTAAATAGGGAGATTTATGGCAAATTTGATTTGTTTGTTCAATATTTTAATACTTGTACGTTAGTTCCTTAATACCTGTCTCATAATACACCTGAGAATTGGCTACTTGGGGGTGATTATTTTGTCTGTGTGAACTCTGTCTAAGAAAAGAAAAAAACTGGTTATCTAAAACCTTGACTTGAGAATAGACTTATGTAAAATTTTTGGAGGTAAATGATCTATCAGTTCCAGTTGCAGGAGGCAACAAGGAGAACATTTTTTGCACTTTGTATATACTAATGTTGTGGTGCAGCTATACTGAAGTGGGAGAGTGAATGTTTTTTATGGTCATGACCTGGTACTTTCCTGATTGCCTGTTTCATTTTGAAATTGTGTTCTATTTCATACTTTAGAGTCAATGTTGCCGAAGGCATCGTGAGTGGTAAGGGAATGATTATTTCCTGTTTCATAAAATGAACATATCAGAAGTATTGGGGAAATGGACATGAAATTAGCATCTTCTAGAATAAAGTGAAAAACAAAATAAATGACTGATATATAATTAGAGAGTAGAGATGATTCACTAACCATTCATTTATTTACTCAGGTAGTACATAAATATGAACTTGATACCTGTACCTTTATTATTAATACGTACATCAGTCCAGGTCATTCACTCAACTACTTCACAAATACATATTGAGTTTTTACTGTGTGATGTGGTTGCATATTTTGTATTGTAAACTTCTAGAGAATATCCTCATACTGCAACACTTGTAACATCAGCACATGTGGTTTTGTGTTTTAAGGTGATAACAATGATGATGATTATAATAATAGAAAATAGTGAAAAAATCCTCTTAAAGTATAATGCTGAAGAATGACACAGCAAAGAGAGTGACAAATAAAGCTATATATTATTTTTCAGGAGAGGGAATGATTACCACGAGGTAAGATCATGCAGAAGTATAGAAATATTTTGTGTTATCTTTAGAAACTTACAAGTATAATCTTAAATGTTGCAAAATAATCCATTATATGTCTGTGCCACAATTTACTTAGTCATATCCTTATTGATCACAATATAACATATATCTTGGGGTATAAATATTTGCCAGTTTCAGCTTTAACTCAGCATACATTCTCAGAAGTGGAACTTTGGCTCAAAGGGCATGGTTAATTTTATGGTTCTTTAGATACAACATCTCACTGATTTCTAGATATTTGCACCTCTTGGTACTCAAACCAGCAGTGTATGGTGAAGATTGATATAGACTTGAGTGACTAAGAAGGAAAAAGAAAAGTCACACCTAGTATATACCTACTGCCCCAGACACAATGCTTTCACACATATTACATTATTTAAATATCACAGCTGCTCTGTGGAACATTTTGTGGTTGAAGTTAAGACTTGAAAAATAGCTTGAACGGTGCATACATTTGGAAAAGGTGAACAGAATGAGGAAGTACCTTCCAGATGGCAGAAACTCCTGGAACAAGAAGTTGTGAACAAATATAGTCCTGTGGTCTTTCAGGTGACCTCAAAATAGCATCCCTACTTCTTCTGTGTGTTCTGACCCAATTGAAAAGTAAGACCGCAGTAAGGCATGGAGGAAAAAAATGTCCCTTGCGTGCTCAAGGGTTTTCTAAAACTAAAATCCCCAAATGGGTCAGCAAAGATAAGTGTTCCCACTCCATCCCAGTCCACTCCACTCCCTCCTCACATAGGGGCAGGGTCCTTTGAAATTTAAGATATGGGATAAAAGAGGAAAAAGTACGTGTTCTGCAGGTAGCAGAAAGGAGCTGGACTGTTGTAGCTCACTGATTACTCCTAATCTCAGCATCAGTACGTTTTTCCTCGTTGTAAGTAAAAGGAATGAGCAAAAGGGTGAGGAAAGGCTAGGCTTCTTGTAGCTAGAAGAGTTCCCTTCATGTGGAAGGCAAAATCAGGAGTGGGGAATAAGTAGTTGCCATCCTACCACAGGGGAACTTCAGGAATTATGCAAAGACTGGTCAGGCTAATGTTCATGTCAGGAATGACTAGAGGGTTGAGTCGTGGACCATTTTAAGTGTCACAGGGAGGTATGAGCTTCTGCCTTTCGGTGCCTCTGGTGATTACTGAACAGAAGAGATACAACATAACTTTTCCATCTCTTTTGTATTATAATTATCTCTTTTAAATCCTCAACTTTTTGAATTCCATGCTAATGGAGTATTTTATTTTACTTTTTTTTTTTTAAGTTCTGGGGTACATATGCAAGATGTGCAGGTTTGTTGCACAGGTAAACGTGTGCCATGGTGGTTTGCTGCAACTATCAACTCATCACCTAGGTATTAAGCCCAGCATGCATTTTGCTCTTTTCTCTAATGATTTCCTCCTTGCTCCCCCGACAGGCCCCAGTGAGTGTTGTTCCCCTCCTTGTGTCCATGTGTTCTCATTGTTCAGGTCCCACTTATAAGTGAGAACATGTGGTGTTTGGCTTTCTGTTCCCGTGTTAGTTTGCTGAGGATAGTGACTTTTAGCTTCATCCGTGTCCCTGCAAAGGACATGATCTTGGTCCTTTTTATGGCTGCGTAGTATTCCATGGTGTATATGTACCGTATTTTCTTTATCCAGTCTATCACTGATGGGCATTTGGATTGATTCCATGTCTTTGCTATTGTGAGTAGTGCTGCAATGAACATATGCATGCATGTATCTTTGTAATGGAATGATTTATATTCCTTTAGGTATATATCCAGTAATGGGATTGCTGGGTCAAGTGGTATTTCCGGTTCTAAATCTTTGAGGAATCACTATATTGTCTTCCACAATGATTGAACTAATTTACATTCCCTCCAATAGTGTAAAAGCTTTCCTATTTCTCCTCAACCTTGCCAGCGTCTGTCATTTCTTGACAGGGCGAGACTCTATCTCAAAAACAAACAAACAAAAAATAATGGAGTGTTTTAGGTAACCATTCTTGTTTATGCAAGGTCTTAAGTAAACATTCTAGTTTATCTTGGACTGGGTCCCGCCTCCAGGGGGCATTCTCTCTTCCACTATGATTTGCTTCTGTGGGCCAAAATCAAGAAAACAATAACTGGCAATAAAATAATTTCACTATAGAAATTATTCTAAAGATATAGTTCAGAATTATGAATAGTTAGTGGCCACAGACAAGGAAAAATTACAAATGTAATCCTTAGTGTGAGGTAGCAGGGTGCTTCTTGCACCAAACCATGACTCGTTTGGTCATTACGGATCTTCCCCTCTGAAAAGAGATAATTCTAAAGAGAATTCAGTTTCCCTGTCGTGTACAGTTCACAGATCACAAGCTACAGATGATGCCTTCTGGGAAGAGCATCTGAGTAGGAAAACGATGTTGCCTCCAGAAATGAAACAGAAATGATGAATTTTCTTTGAGTTTTTGGTTAAAGTATAAAGCTGCCCCCAGCAGCAAATGGCTTCACATAGGTGCCCCTTTAAAGGGTCAGATATAGATTCTGTTCCAGTTTATGTCTGTAATAGCTATAAAATGTTAAGACATAGTCTTTATTGCCATGGACAATCACCTGTGCTTTATGGCTTTGTTACAACCTAAACATCACCCCCAAAGCTTGGACTCTTCACATTCTGTGAAGCAGGTCCACTGTGCACTGGTTAACAACTTGTTCAAGTCCAGTGAGACAAAAGTTCTTATATGCAACAAACTGCATGAAGCGGGTTTATGACTTACAGATAACAGAAACCAAGGACTCATTGAGAATCAGTTGCTCGAGGCTCAGGAAAGCCGCCTGGGATGGATGGAGTCTTGAGCGCATGTGCCCTGCTTGCATTGCACATGAGGAAGCCTGAAAATCTGCCTGTGCAGGATTATACACTTCAGGGTCATGTGACTTGCTGTGATAAAGCATCAAAGGACATCCTGTTCAAGGGTGGGGGACTGGAACAGAGCCTGGGCTGTTCTGGCCAGTTCCTTTCTACCTCAGGATGTTGCATTCCCAGCACATTCTATGGTTATTCTAGAGAACTGCAAGTGAGAAAATGGGGAGAACTGGGTCTGTCCAAGGCTACCTGAAGAACAGTCTTACAAGTTCCTGTAGATAATCAGGACAATGCATTCATTAGCCTTATGTTTTAACACATTATTGTTGAGTATGTTTGAGAATAGTATTTTCCCCAGTACATTAAAGAATATTGCTCTGAATTCTTGGGATTTATGAACGTGGGCCACGAAAGCCAAGGGGCTCCTGTGTGGAGTTAGTCTTCCTGCTTTTCAGTTGGGTGGATGCAGATGGCTCAGTGGAGCTCAGTCTTGAGGTTTTCTCAGTAAGGCCAGCTGGAAGAAGAAGTGGCTATGAGTTCTTATAGCTGCCTCACTGTGCTCACATGAAACTCCCTGTCTTCTCTCCAGGCAGATGCTCTTCAACAGAGGATATGTCTGTCTACATCTGGCATTTTCACAGTGTCATTTACATTCTCCTCACAGTAGTGATTTTCATCTGCTGTCTTCCCAGTATTTTCCAGAGCCACTCTTGGGATTCAGCCTATATTTCCAGAAATCCCTGGGATGACAACTGCTCTCTATCCCAGAATATAAAGTCATGTGTGGTTTGTAAATATAACATTCACAATTTGCTCCAAAATGCAGCATTTTCCTACTCCTCCTCATTTTCGTCCTCCTCCTCTTTCTTCTCCTTTTTCTTTTGGTGAAAGAAGCAACAAAAATAACCACATTTCTTTTTCATCTTGGCACATTGTTAAAGATTATTTTCCCAGCCTTGCTAAGGAAATGGCAGACTTTGGATGCACTGTTTTAATATGAGAAAGGGAGGATATTACTGACGATGTAAACCATATTTACATTGGGCTCTTAAAATATTTTTAAAGCATTTTGTCAACAAGGACGCTTAAAGTATTTTTTTCTATATTTGTGAAAAGACTGGTACATAGTTACAGAAACTATGACTGCCTGAGAAAGAAGTCCAACATATACTCTTATTCTGGTTTAGGACAGTTAAACTCCAAAATGTTTTTAGTTGTGTTTCACTTAATGACAGGGAGACAATGCCGGCACTTGATTTTATATCCATCACATGAGAGAATTTGAAGGCAATTAAGCACTGAATTTTCCCATTGTACTGCAATTACAGCAACACCTGTGTTACCTAGCTGTGCACTGAGTCCCGTGAAATGCAATGTTCCAGAGCTGTCAAAACGTCTTATTTCTTGCCTTTAATTCAGGGACCTAATTGTGGTTAATCTAGCTATTATGTTGTGCTATGCTTCATTTATAAGCATAAAGCAGAAAGGCTAATAATTTTGGATTTAACTCAAAGGGCTCTTGTAAACATCCACCTAGCTCTATGTGCTTTTCTTTAAATATGACTTATGGTATATTTGCTACAGAAAAATGAGGTCTTTTGTAATATAAAAATAATCCTTAAATCATGAGGATGCTTGAGCAGAACATGTTAATCTGGACTCAAATCCATGGTCTTTGATATATCTCAGCTCTGAGGTCTCAGTTATGTAGTTTGAGCTCTGTTCAAATACAAGCAGCATGGAATGTGACCTTTGTTCACTGGCTGCCATGATATAGTTGCAGTATCTGACATTGTTTTTTTGAATCCCAAATCAGATCATGTGACCTAGAAAGACTATTGTCAGTTAGATGAAATTATTTATATGGCCAATTTAGAAAGGTAGCTATTTTTAGATTATATATTCAATATATAGATATTAGTTCAGATATTTTAAAATTACCTATTTAATAAATTAGTTTTACTGAAATGAATAAAATGCTTAAGAATCAACACTGTCCTGGGAAACGCCCTAAGAAATAGGATGTTGTAATGTATTAGTCTGTTCTCATGCCGCTAATAAAGACATACCTAGACTCGGTAATTTATAAAGGAAAGAGGTTTAATTGACTCACAGTTCAGCATGGTTGGGGAGGCCTCAGGAAACTTACAATCATGGTGGAAGGGGAAGCAAACACACCCTTCTTCACATGCTGGCAGCAAGGAGACGTGCTGAGCAAAAGGGGGAAAAGCCTCTTATAAAACCATCAGATCTCATGAGAACTCTTTCACTATCAGGAGAGGGTAACCATCCCCATGATTCTATTACCTCCCACTGTGTCCCTCTTACGACACGTGGGGATCATGGGAACTATAATTCAAGATGAGATTTGGGTGGGGACACAGCCAAACTATATCATTTTATTTCCACATTTAATAGCTCTCATGAAGAGGGTTAAGAAGAAAATCATATCAATTGGTGAATGTAACAATAAAGCCAGATTCCATAACAATAAATATGTATGAATAAGAACAATTTATTCCTACAATGTAAGGGTGATGTAACAAAAAATTTCCAATATATTTAAATGTGAAGGTAAAGGAGAAAACTAATGTTATCCTATAAATAGGGACTGCAAGAGTATTTCAGGAAACTTAACAGAGTAGAAGCAAGGAGACTATTACTCACAATACTTTAATAAATTAAATAGGAATAAAACAAAACCCAGCAAGGCAAATTGTATGGGAGTTAGCTAAAGACAGAAATAGTAGTGATATTATCAATTTTCGTACTACAAATTTTATTCAACTTAGTTTTAAACATTTTCTCCTTCATTGAACACTCATTTATTGATTGACTACTATCTGCCATTTAGTGTTCTTGGTGATAAGAATATGGTGGTGACCAAGATGGGAAATTCGTGTTTTCAGGGAGCCTGTATTCTAATAAAGAGAGAGATAACAATAAAATAATAATGAGTGCCTTATGGAAGTGATAAGGGCCATGATGAAAAGTAACACAGAATGGTAGTGTGGGGAATGCACTTTAGAAAGTGTGACCAGAAAGGCCCCCTCTTCGATGTGACAGTTTTGTATATAGACCCAACGAAAGCGAGGGAGTGAGCCATGAATATAACTGGGGGGAGCATTTTCAAGACACAGAAATGGTGAGCACAGAGGCCCAGAATCCGGACTCAACTTTATTTGTCTAGAAATAGCAACAAAGCCAGTGTAGTCTTCATTGTGAGCAAGAGAAGTAGGGAATGAGCTTAATGAGGTACAGGGTTGGGGAAAGGGAAGCTCATGTGGATCATTACGGGCCATAAGAAGACTTTGGATTTTATTTTAATGGGAAGGGCAGTTGAGGGACATAATATTATTTTATTTGTATTTTTAAAAGATCACACTGGCTGCTGTAGAAAGGGAAGAGTTGAAGCAAGGAGATCCATTAGGAGATTATTGGGGAAAAGTAGAGATGGTTGTGGTAAGAGTGGTCGGACTTGGTGTGCATTGCATATCTGTCTATCTATCTAGTTACAAAACACAGACATGTATATGTGATTGGGAAGAGGGTCAAATCTGGAATTCTGTTTTGGATGGCTTATAGTTGGTTATCAATTAGGTATCCAAGCTTAAATGCAGAGCAGGCAATTGTACACATGATTCTACATCTCAGAGGTGAATTTGGGATTGAAGATATAAATGTAGGTAATTAAAGTCAAGGACTACATGAGACCATCTGGAAAATGAGAGTGCGTAGGGAAGAGAAGAGAGAGGGCTGTAGACTGAGCTCGGGGATATGCCAATATTTAGAGGACTGGGAGAAGACAAAGGGCTAACAACGAAGGCTGAGAGGAAAGGGCAGGCAAGTAGAAGGAAAGAGTGCTGAGAGTGGTGCATCCGACACAAAGCAGAGACAATGGGCCAAGAGGATGGAGCATACAACTATATATGATGCTGTGAGGGTCGAGAAAGGTGAGGATTAAGAGCTATTTAATGTAAACCAGGGAGGTTTGGTTATTCTTTTTTTTTTTTTTTTCAATTTTCACTACTAAACCTTTTTTTTTATGTTTTATTTTTTATTTTGTTATACTTTAAGTTCTAGGGTACATGTGGATAACGTGCAGGTTTGTTACATATGTATACTTGTGCCATGTTGGCGTGCTGCACCCATCAACTCATCAGCACCCATCAACTCGTCATTTACATCAGGTATAACTCCCAATGCAATCCCTCCCCCCTCCCCCCTCCCCGTGATAGGCCCCGGTGTGTGATGTTCCCCTTCCTGAGTCCAAGTGATCTCATTGTTCAGTTCCCACCTATGAGTGAGAACATGCGGTGTTTGGTTTTCTGTTCTTGCAATAGTTTGCTGAGAATGATGGTTTCCAGCTGCATCCATGTCCCTACAAAGGACACAAACTCATCCTCTTTTATGGCTGCATAGTGTTCCATGGTGTATATGTGCCACATTTTCTTAATCCAGTCTGTCACTGATGGACATTTGGGTTGATTCCAAGTCTTTGCTATTGTGAATAGTGCCGCAATAAACATACGTGTGCTTGTGTCTTTATAGCAGGATGATTTACAATCCTATGGGTATATTCCCAGTAATGGGATGGCTGGGTCATGTGGTACTTCTAGTTCTAGATCCTTGAGGAATCGCCATACTGTTTTCCGTAATGGTTGAACTAGTTTACAATCCCACCAACAGTGTAAAAGTGTTCCTATTTCTCCACATCCTCTCCAGCACCTGTTGTTTCCTGACTTTTTAATGATTGCCATTCTAACTGGTGTGAGATGGTATCTCATTGTGGTTTTGATTTGCATTTCTCTGATGGCCAGTGATGATGAGCATTTTTCATGTGTCTGTTGGCTGTATGAATGTCTTCTTTTGAGAACTGTCTGTTCATATCCTTTGCCCACTTTTTGATGGGGTTGTTTGTTTTTTTCTTGTAAATTTGTTTGAGTTCTTTGTAGGTTCTGGATATTAGCCCTTTGTCAGATGACTAGATTGCAAAAATTTTCTCCCATTCTGTAGGTTGCCTTTCACTCTGATGGTTATTCTTGATGAGAGTGGTTTCATGCAGCAGTAGGGATGAAAGCCTAATTAGAGTAGGTTTAAGAGAGAATGGTGGCTGGGCGCGGTGGCTCACACCTGTAATCCCAGCACTTTAGGAGGCTGAGTTGGGCACATCACGAGGTCAAGAGATCGAGACCATCCTGGCAACATGGTGAAATCCCGTCTCTATTAAAAATACAAAAAAAAAAAAAAAAATTAGCTGTTGGTGGCACACACCTGTACTCCCAGCTACTTGGGAGGCTGAAGCGGGAGAATAGCTTGAACCTAGAGGTGGAGGTTGCAGTGAGCCGACATCGTGCCATTGCACTCCAGCCTGGCGAAAGAGTGAGACTGTCTAGGGAATGGGAAGAAAAGTGGACACAGTAGTATTTTGAGTTAGCTGAAAGAGCTTTGGTGGATATTTTATAAATGTTCAGATTTTTATAAATATTTGATATTTGGTAGATATTTTATAAATATCTTATAAATACTTCTATTTGCTTGTTAAAATATGCCTCAAAGTCATTACTTAAAAATTAGGTGAGATATTGGAGAATAGAAATGTTTGTATGCAATAATCATCTGAAAGACTAGGGAGAGATGAACTGAAGAAATGAAATGGGATTGCCAGGCAGTATTGAAAACCCATGTAATATGTTTAAAGAAATTGCGTAGATTGTTTTCATCTATGTTTGGTTACAAATGGATCAGATAAGCTACCAAATTCATTAAGTGAAAATCAAAGCAACATTAAATATTAGAAAAAAGAAACAAAGTTATTTTTAAATACATGTATATATTCCTAGAAAATAAAAATATTAAATACATTAGAATTAGTGAGTGAGGTTACAATAATACTATCTATATGATAAATACATAAAAATATTGGTCGTTTATTTATACCAGTAATAAGCTTTAAAATATGGAAAGGAAATTAAATTACATTTAAAGAACCAACAAGAACTATGAAATCCCCCGAAAAATGTTAAAGTTTCTAACATAAAGAAAGCTCTAAAATTCTCAGAAAGGTCAAAAAACATGACCTGAATCAGACCAAGTTCTTAGATGGGAAGACTTGCATGATCAAGATAGCAGTATTTTAAAATCGAAATATACATTTAATGAAATTTAAATTAATATTCTAATTTGTCAAATTCCACTTAATAAATGGTTCCACAATTTTCAGTAAGCACTCCTGGATATCTTTGAATATAAGTAATAGAAACCATTTTTGACCATATATTCCCATTATCTATATCTATACATCTATACCTATACTTGTATCTGTATCATCTACCTATATTGATGTAGATATGTATGTATAGATAATATAAATATACATATTTATTTTTATGTAAATGTAGAAAAACATCTAGGGAGATAAAAAAATCATAGATTAATTATTCCTGAAAGATGGCAACGGAGGACTGAAATAAGCATTTTGTATCTGTATATTTCCAAATAGGTTAGAGTTCATTATTTTGTGATGTTATGTTTTTAACAAATTAAAATTGTTCTATGAGCAATGTTTCAAAAAGAAAACAAATTTCCTGAAAGATTAAATAAAAGGGGAGGAGCTGAGGGATTTCTTGTGCAGCAATATTCTCCTTAGGTTATCCTTGTCACAAAAATTATTTTCATATCTTTTGGCTATTTTGTACTTTACTTATGGGGGTAATTACCATTCCATTCCTTGTAGGAGAATGAGCAGAAAAACAAGATCTGAAAATGGAACTGGGGGGCAAGTTTTGACCTTTCATGTTTGTTTCCAGGATGAGCTGGTTGTACGCAACACAACATATCATTTTTTCTATATTTGGGTTTATCCAAAGGGGCCAAGTAGACAAATGCACTTTATGACTGCTGACGTGGGGCCCATGAGCAGTAAATGTTTGTAAATTTTCCATTCTCTTACTGTTTGTTAAATCTTGAATTTAGTTCTTATCATTTAGGGAAGGAGGCCTATTTATTTATTCAAATTTTAAAATGTAGAAAATGAGATATTTCAGAGATGCAAAATTGTGTATTATAAATGTCTATCTACCTACTCATATGATTACTTATTTTAATGGCAAGTGATGATGATGGAGTAGAGAAGTAACTTTTCATTCGGAAAGCAATGTATTTAAATAAAAAGCAAGTAATTTAAATATTTTAAAACCTTAGATAAATTATAGTAGAAATGTTAAGTAGCTTAACATAAATGGAGATGATGGGACAAAAATTACCTTTAAACACTGCTCTCACGTTGCCTATGCATACCTCTGATTGTGAGGGCACATTGTTCTGTAACTGTGCTTATGTGTCTGTCACTTCAACTATCTGAAGGGCAGAGACTGAGTCTTCTTTATTTTGTGAGTTGTTTTTTTTTAAACCTGGACCAGAGTGGGATTTTTAAGACGTAATTAATTAATGCTTAATATTTTATGGCTGTAAGTACAGTCATTGGAATAAAAATATTTAGTCTGTTCACTAACATAGATATTAGGGAAATTTTATGCTTAGAAGATTAATAGTAGCAATGTGTATATTGAATTTTAACATATTTTGACCCTTTTGGGTATGGTTTGCCAATGTTCTAGAAATGCTGGAGGATTATTAGAAAAGTTAGTCTACAAGTTTAATAAATTATTTTACAAAATCACTGTTATATCAGAAAGAGAAATAATTTCTCACCCTTATTATATTTTTTAAAGGTATTTCTATTCTTAGGTTTAGCTCCAAACCCACTTAAAAATGTCTCAGTTAAAACAAAGCCAACTGGGGCCCTGTGCTTATATGATGCACTGTTTCTATTGCTCTTTCATCAGGGAGAGCTAATGTCCTATTAGAAATATAAGTTAAATGAAGGCATCAATTTTCTCCAGTTTTTTTTTTTTTTTTTTTTTTGTGAAGCTATGGTGCAGTTATAACACTGAATCAGAAATTGTGTAATGCGGAGAAACTGATTCATATCGAGATTGAAGCTGTTATCAGCTTTATTTGCACCATTTATTGATTAACAAGTTGAACTCTCTAAATGAATAAATTGGAAAATTGAGTAAATTGAAATACTTTTTGAGAACATTATGTGTTTACCTTAAATTTCCTAATACCACGGAAAATTTTAGCTTCATGTTCTTTTCAAAGAAGCATTTTGAAAGTATCACCTAAACATTATGTTATGCTGATTGTGGGATTAAAGGCTCTTATGCTGTAATGAAAGAAACACCCAAATATCTTGTTAATTATAGGACGTGATTCAGTCAGAAATAAAGTTAAATCCAGGAAATAGAGAGATGATAGAAATGATTATACAAAATACTTATGTAACTAAATAAAGTATTAACAAAATGTTCTAAGTCCAGCTAAAAAGATGCTTACTATGTCAATGGACTTACTTTATGTTGGATCAGTCTTCCCCATTAAGCTTGTCGTTTTCCTTTTTTTTCTTAAAATGTATTCATTTATGCCTCTTTCCATTTGCTAGTATACAGTAAGAGACAAGATAAGTCTAGAGTCATTCTTAAAAACCATGTTTTGGGTTAAAACAAATAGTAGGTCTGTAAAGTGGCTATTTGAGTTTAAAAAAAAAAAAAAGGACTAACTCACTGTCATGTAAATCTTCGGGGGGTCCCCATGGTGCTCTGGATGAGCATCAAGCATCACAAGGAGCCCTGTCCCCCTTCTGCCCATCTCTATTTCCTCTCTCTACCAACCCCATTCCACTTGGGCTTCAGCTGATTAGTATTTTCCCATCACCCAAATACTTCTCACTCTCTTTTGCCGAAAGGATTTGTACGTATTTTTCCTGCGTGGAGTGCTTCTGTCCTATTTTTGCCTGGTCAATTCCTTTTTAACCCAGAAGACACTTTCTCTAGGAGTCTCCTCTCATTTGTAAAGTCCTAGTTAGATTCCCCGGGCACTGGACACTCCTAGATACACTGTGTTTCTACAGCTGCAGCACTCACTGCTTAAAGGAATACTGATTGTGTCTTTACTCCTCTGACTTTCTCTCATGACTTCATGTTCTTAGAGAGCAAGAACGATGCTGTTTGTTTTTCTGTTGATCCCCAGTGGCAAGCACACTCAATGTCTAGCATTTAGAAGGCTCTCAGTAAACATTTATTGAATGAATGAATGAATGAATGCATTTAACTCATTATAACAACTTTGAAATGGTTTCAATCATAGTTACAAGTGCATTAGTTTAGCTTCATAATGTACTTAACACTTGCTATAATTATGGGTAGTAATAAAGGGTTTAGAGACAGTTGTGTATCTCTTTTGTAGACTTTAGTTTTTGTTTAATGGCTCACTAATACTGTTTTTTGAAGTAGAAAGAAAGAAAAAAAACTCAGTCAAACACTACCATTTGCCTCACATTAGTAGTCAATATTAAGTTAGTAAAATGAGGCCATACCTCATCACAATTCACACACTTTTGTAGTTTGACATGTAGGGTCTGGTTACCTGGAAATATCTAACAGATCTCATTTCCAAAAGCTTTCCCTCACACAGGTAATCCCCTCGCTTGGCTCCCCAAGCACTTTGATAGGGCAAAGCTTTAATACAGTTAATTTTCAAACTTATAATGGATGAGATGAATTCTGTTTTTAAAACAAGGCTTTTATTACAATTTTTATTATACAAATTTCTTTTTATAATAAAGAGAAGGGACATTTTTATGGCAATTTTTAAAAGAGGGACAGGAACTGAGAGACCTACCATCCCTCTGCGGCACAATAGGAAATGGTGTTAAAGACCACTTGGGTACCCATAATCTAATTTTATATTTAAGAGAGTTCTTTTGACATGACCTTCTTCATATTAATTTCTTACTTCTAACATAAAAAATTAATTTCTCAAATACTTTGATTTTATGGAAAACAAACTTAGACTGAAAATTCCTAGTGCTTACTTGCCCTTATCTTTTGGGCAAAACAGGAACAAAAAGCCCCACTTAAAAAATTAACTAGTTTGAATAATTTCTTTGTCTTTACTGATGGAAACCTGTCCCCAGGAAGCAGCATTAGCTTAGACCCCAGGGCCTCTGTTCATTTAAATCTGGTCCACATTGCATAGCATTAGTGCCCTCAGCATATACTGAGATTATCTCACCTCTCTCAGCATTCCTGTCCATTTATATCTCCTCTACACTACATTCTTGGCTTATACTGGGACTATCTTTCCTCCTAAATGTACTTTGTCTTGATGGAACACACAACACATTGGCAGAAAATTTTGGTTGCATATGGGGAGGTCAGTTTGGATTTCTGCACCCCTTGCAAGTTTCCTTTAAAACTTGTCATCGTCATCTTGCATGATGATACATTATGGTGGAACATAATTAATGGGAATAAGTAGTATAAATTAAGTGAACTTTTCATAGGTATGATTTTTACAGTATTCAACAAAAATGTATTATAAAACTATAATAATTATGAGATTTTAATTTTGTTGACCTTAATTTTGTATTCTCCTATTAAATCATAGGCTCATTGTTCCTATTGAAAAGGATTATTTCTATTTTAATGATCAAGAAAGCAATGGATAGTGCTAGAAAACCAGTCATTGCAATTCTATTTCCAATGCACGGCAATGACTGGAATTTTCTCAGTTGAAATAAAACGTTACACTGGCATTTTAAACATGAAGTGTTCAAAATGGTTTGTACTGAATGTTTAGTAAATTAAGTCCTTGTTATTAGATAATTGCTATTTCAATACAATATATATATTTTTAAAGGACCCAGGATACTAATTTTCTACACGGATGTATTAAATAGAGGAGCATTTCTTGAGCTGTGTTTCAGGGAACACTAGTGTTCTGAGAACTACTAAAAGCTGTCTTGGGAAAAAAGTGTTCCTTGGCCAAATTAGATTGTTAAATGTTGCAAGCTAATTCACTGTTAACAATTTAAAATATGCAATAGCATTTTCGAGGCCCAAGAGCAAGTACATTAAATAAACCTATTTAATGGTGTTTAACCTATTATTTCCTAAACCGATTTTAGAAAATTTTAATATTCTTAATAGTCAAATATTATATAAAGTCAGAAAACCACACAAAACAAATGCACAGTTTAATGAACTGTAAGACATGCATCCTTGTAACCACCATCCAAGTCAAGAGATTAAACATCCCCAGCCGTTTCACAAACTTTCCGTGGGCCCTCCAGCACAGTGAAACCTCACCACTGCCACTCCGAACAAAAGTTACCACTATTTGGGCTTCCTGCTAATTTATTGCTTATATTTGTTTTCCACATAAGTGACACTGTAATTTAGTTTTGTATTTTTTTATATATCTAAGCATTTCAAACCTGTTTTATTTTCTCTCTCACAATTTCTCTCTCTCCATCTGTCCCCATATACATATACTTGTTGATTTCTTCTAACTATTGTAGTGTTACATGTACCTCTGTCCTCTGGTTTTTCTACTTATTGATGGATTGACCTAGAAGTTTAATGAGATTCAGGCTTAGTTATTTGGCAAGCTGGTTTCATAGATGGCAATATTTTCTTCCATCAGGAGAAACTTAATGATTGATTTTTTTCCTTTTTGTGACACTAGCAGTCCCTGATAGACTCAATGACTAGATCCATTAATTCATTAGGGTTACAAGATGATGACCAGATTCTTTAATTTCTCCTTGATTTGTTAGTTGGAATATTTCTGTAAAGAAAAAATTCACTTCATTAACTCTCTGGTTATCCAGCATTGTGTAGTTACAATAGGAAAGGCAAAGTGAACGCCAGATTCCTTTTTCCTCACTAGTTTTCAAAACAAAGGGTTGTTTTCTTATCAAGTGCTTTTCCACGAGTGATCTTTCAAACATATTTTGTGTGTTTTGACTCATTGAAGATAGGCTCACTGAAACCTCCACCTCCCGGGTTCAAGCGATTCTACTACATCCAATGTAACCTGGATTACAGGCTCTCGTGCCACAATGCCTGGAGAACAGGAGATAAAATTGGCTTAAGTTTTTGCACATTGACAGTGACCAAGACAGCTTTCACGTTCCTCTCCCCATGGCTTGACGAAACCTTAGACAGGTTTCTTCCTAGCTCTAGGTCTCACCATTCACTTTAGAAAACTTGTAATTAATTTTTTTTTTCTATTTCCCTTTGAGATGTAAATCTTCTAAAAAACCTTTTGCCAGTTTTCTTTTCCAGTGGGTAAAGCCAATTAGCAAACAGGGAAAGTCTAACATCCCCCTACCCCAGCTCTTTTTTAAATTTAACTTTTATTTTAGATTCAGGGGTACATGTGCAAGTTTGTTATACATGTAAATTGTGTCTTGGGGTTTGATGTACAGATTATTTTGTCACCTAGGTACTAAGCCTAGTACCCAATAGTTATTTTTTTCTTTCTGATCCTTTCCCTCCTCCCACCCTCCATCCTCAAGTAGGTCCCAGTATCTGTTGCTCCTCGTTTTGTGTCCATGTGTTCTCATCATGTAGCTCCCACTTATAAGTGAGGACATGTAGTATTTGGTTTTCTGTCTCTGCATTAGTTTGCTTAGGATAATGGCCTCTAGCTTCATCCATGTCCCTGCAAAAGACATGATCTCATTCTTTTTTATGGCTGCATCGTATTCCATGCTGAATATTACCGTATTTTCTTTTCCAGTCTACCATTGATGGGCATTTAGGTTGTTTCCATGTCCTTACTATACTGAGTAGTGCCATAGTGAACATATGGGTGCCTGTTGTCTTTATGATAGAACAGTTTGTATTTCTTTGGGTTATAAACCCAGTAATGAGATTCCTGGGTTGAATGGTAGTTCTGTTTTTAACTTATTGAGGAATCACCACACTGAACATTTCTACAATGGTTAAACTAATTTACACTCCCACCAACAGCATAAACACATTCCTGTTTCTCTACAATCTCGCCAGCATCTATTTCTTGACTTTTCATTAGGAGCCAATCTGACTAGTGTGAAATGGTGTCTCATTGTGATTTTTGATTTGCATTTCTCTAATGATTAGTGATGTTGAACATATTTTCATATGCCTATTGGCAGCATGTATGTCTTCTTTTGAAAAGGACCTGTTCATGTCCTTTCTGGCCCTTTGTTTTAGCAGAGCTGAATATTAGGAGTTGGTCTGTGTTCTTTCCCTTGTTGCTGGAAATGGTGTTGGAATAATGATTTCTGTTTGCTCATCTTGACAGGCGCAATTTTTCTTTAACAATAGTATTTTGTAATTATAATGAACGACACTAATGCAGTCTGCAGCATTGAAAATTTACATCTTGATACACCTAGTTGAACGTATTTCTGAAACTTGAATTTCAGAATCTGAATGTTTACTGTCAGTGATATTGTGAAATTCTGTTCACACATATAATAGATTTGGATATGGAAAACAGACTTAGATCAAATGGTATATTAGCCCGTAGGTTAAAGTAAGAAATATATTTGATATTAGGCTTGAAAAAAATGAAAAGCTCTCAATTCAAACTCATGGGTATAAAAACACAACGACAAGGAAACAACTTCATTACTACCTGCAGGAAAGTATTTGACCCGCATTCTGGAGACAGTAACCGTATATTGCTTTCACATAACACCATTCACCTGGGAATTCCATAGCCTTCTTAGGTAGCAAGCATTATTACTGCCATCTGGCAGGGGAGGAAAGAGAACACTTAAACCATCCAGGAACACGTAATTAATGGTGGTCTTGTTCCATTTTCCATCATTTCCAAACTGACTCAATGACAAAGTTCATTTTGAAAACTATGTTTCAATGTACTATTTAGGAGAAAATAATTAGAAACATTAAGAAAATAATTTTTTTGGTCAAACATGTGGAAAAAAACAGTACTAAGGACTTCAAATATATGTATGAAAAAAAATTGCCTACCCTAGTGTATTAGAAGTCATTTTTCTAGCTTATCATTCTCTCTCATTTTAAAACTGCTTTTCTTGATTGTTGTTTTCTTGTTTCTCCCTCATAGCACCTCTCTTTTAAGCTGATTACTTAATGGATGTTTATCCTTGTGTACACAACTTGAGAATGCTTGTATTGTTGAATGGTGCTTCTGTAGTCTTGCTTTTAATTGAGCTACAGATGTTACACTTGTGGAAGTAATAATAATCTTATTAGATTCCATGAATGTCTTTATAATGTAAAAACCTAAGAATTGAGGATAGAAAGCTTTTTATAGAAAATAAGATATTATTTGTAAAAACAAACAGATTTTCATGCATTTTACAACAACTATAAACAGTTTGCTGCAGCCAGTGTTGCTCAGAATTTAAATTAGAATTTTCTTTACAATTTTATTTGCTTTCAAATTCGAGGAAGATTCATTATTACTAATCCAGGTTTGTTTTGCTTCAGAATGTGAGTCCTTTACCTTTTAGGTCACCTTAGAATTACTTGAAAAAGAAATTTAAAAATTCTGAAAAAGTGCGGGTATGGGCTACACTACACACACACACACACACACACACACACACACACAAATGCAGTCTCTCTCTATATATTTACAAATAACTAAACATAGTTAATGTGTCCTATTCAATGTGTTTGGACATATGCAAATATCCCTGATACCATCACGGCAATAAAAAAAATACGTATGTTTATTTTATTCTGTGTATCCCTTTGGTTTGTGTGTGTGTGTGCGCACGCGCATGCATGTGTGTGTTAAGAACACTTAACATAAGATCTATCATCTTAACAAAATTTTTAGAGTATCTTTTTGTATTTAAGAACATTTGTTAGCCATATACTATATTTTGTTGTCTTCAACTTGTATGGTAGTTTTTTTCCTCTACTTTTATAGTAGAGGAAACTTTCATTAGATTTTTCCAAAGTAATTTTGTAGAATGCTTTCTGAAAAGAGATGCCTGGCATTTTATTAAAAACCATTGTATACCACTGCAAATCATTCTGGTTCCAACTTTTTTTTCCAGAAGCTGCTGCAGCAACTGGTTTTGAGCATGCTCTGAAAGGCTGAGAACAGGTATAACCAGGCAGCACCCCTTCCTCAAGCCAGTTCCACATGCCTCTCACCGTATCCTCTGGGCTCCCTTGATAATGCAGTGTAAGGTCTAAGAGAACACACTCTATGCTCACATACACAAACACTGGAAATGTGGGGAAGACAATACCTGTGAGGCTACCCTAGGCCTGAAGGGAATTGATAAGTGCTTGCCCCTTGCTTGCCACATTGTAGAGTTCTTAGTCTCATTTCATAAGCCATTTCAGAAGCTTCCAGATAAACCTAGCCCTAGTTACTCACAACAACACATTTGTAATACAAATCTTATTAGTTTTTTTTTTTTTTTGCTTATCTCTTTTTTCTACTCTTCTGGTTCCTCAAACCTGCTCCCTGAGATCATTTCCCAAATACACAATCTCTGCTTTTGGGAACGACACAAGCTAAGACGTCCACATAAATACTTTAGCAAGTAGTATATCTTCCTCAATTAATTCACAAAGTGCTTTAAATAAATCATGTTGGAGGCTCTGAGAAGCCCTACAGTAAATAGACCTCTTTAGCTTTGTGAAGCCCAGAATTTCTTGAAGTTAGTTGACCACAGACCCTTACTTTGCCATATGACACCTATTCATATCTTAGCACTTTGGGAAACATTGACCTAAAGATGAATAATGAAATTCTAGGTTTAAAGCAGAGTTACCATTAGACAAGCCCTGGATCTGCTAGTATTTCAGCTTATTATCAATCACACCAAAATATGGGAAAGGTTTACCCTGTTTCTCACCCTCTACTGTGAACAATCTGCTTACATAGCCTAGACATTCATCTTCAAGGCTGTAATTCAAAGGGCTGATTATTCTGATTTCAGCTGTTATTGCCTGCCTCTTATAACTCTATAAAGATGGTATTTTTTTAGATTAAATAAAAATTAATCAGTAAAACGAATGCTTAGGTGATTCTGCTGTGTAAGACATTGTGGATAATTATTTAAAAGAGTAAGACTATTTCTGCCCACAAGAAGCTTAAAAATTTCCACTGAATATATACCCAGCAGTGAAATTACTGGATCATAAAAATTGATCTACTTTTAACTTTTTGAAATCAGTATCTCAAATAGATATCTGCACTCCTGTATTCACTACAACATTATTTACAATACCCAAGACATGGAAACAATCTAAGTGTCCACTGATGAGTGAATGAATAGAGAAAATGTGATGCATTCACATAATAGAATATTGTTCCATCTCAAGAAAGACAGAAATCCTGAAATTTCTGACAACGTGGTTGAACCTGGAGGACGTCATGCTAAGTGAAATAAGCCAGGCACCAAAAGACAAATATTACATCATCTAACTTTTATTTAGAATCTAAAAATGTCAAACTCATAGAAGCAGAGGGTAGAATGTTGGTTGCCAGGAACTTGGGGGGTGATAGTGGGAGAAATGATGAGATGTTGACCAAAGGGAACAGTTTCAGATATGCAGGATAAATACGGAGATCCAATGTACAACATAATGACTGCAGTTAATAATACTGTATTATAGACTTGAAATTTGCTAAAAGAATAGATCTTAAGTGTTCTCATCACAGACACACACAACAGGTAACTACATGAGGTGGTGGTGGATACATTAACTAGCTTGATTATGGTCATTTCACAATGTATACATATATCAAAACAGCACATTGTACATGTGAAATATATACAGTTTGTATTTATCAGTCATACCTCAATAAAGCAAGAAACCCTAAAAATTAATTAATTAAAATAAATTTAAAAAGAGCTTAAAGTTGTAAAATAAAAAATAATGTAAGAGTCATAGTAACCACTTTTACTATTTATAAATATTCTTCTCCATTGAATATGAAACATTCATATGTTAATCTCATTCCTCTACCTCCAGGGACATGGAGAGATTGCACTTGCCTACTCCTTAATATTAGCTGTGCCTGGGTAACTTCCTTTGACCAATGACCATGGGAGGGAGTGACATATGACACTCATGGGGGAAAGCATTTGGTTTTTGAAGTTCAACTTCCCAATCAGCTATTTCTCATAAATTGTGGCAGCAACAGTTTATAAGGAGAAAACATCAGAAAGAAGCAGCCAGAGGTAGAGTCTACATGTGGAGGACAGATGCTCTGGAGATTCACCTAGAACCACTGCAGAATTTGTCTGGATGAGATGCTGCATTAAAATATTCTTTTGTACTGCAGCTTAGCTTAGCCCATGCTAACTAATGTAATAGAGAATAATAGAAAGAAGTAACTAGTTAGTACCTGTCAAGAACTGGGAAGGCCCTGAGATTTTACCTTACATTCCAGCTAACAATTTAGTCAACTACAGCTTAATGGATGTGGACATGAGAGAGGAGACTCCTGGGTTAGGCAAAGGACTCTTCATTCACAGGAATGGCAATGGCCAGAGTATCAGCAATTGCACCAGCTCCCTGAACCCCAGTTCCCATAGGGTAGCACAACGAACAGCAGATGAAATCTGCACATGAAGTGGGGTGTGTTATGGAAGAGGGATCTGGGTCTCCTTACCTAGGACAGCTGACAGGAGAGCTCCAGTCTGAGTCCTGAGAACCAGTAGAGCTGATGGTATAAATTTCCATCTAAGTTGGAAGGCAGAAGAAGACTGATGTCCCAGCTTGAAGACAGTCAGGTCGATAGAGCAAATCTTCTCCTTCTCTGGCTTTTTGTTCTATTTTGGTCTTCAAAAGATGGGTTGAGGCACAATCATGGTGGGGAGGGCAATGTGTTTTAAATATTTAATCTCCTGATTCATTCATATGTTGTATGCCAATCTCATCCCAAAATACCTTCACAGACACACCTAGAACAGAACGTAAGTAAATGTCTAGGAACCTTATGGCCCAAGTTGCCATATAAAATCAACCATTGTACTTTTTATGGACTCTTCCCAGAATCTTACTTCTGTGAACTCCCACAACAACTGGAGCATATCTCCTTTTAACTTTGTGCGCAGATAATGTATTCGTGGGTAGGTATGAATATGACTTACCTTATGTTCTTGATGGTAAATACAGTTGATCCTTCAGCAACGTGAATATGAACTGCATAGACCCACTTATATGTAGATTTTTTTTCAGTAAATACAGAGATTGTATTATTTTTAGATTAACAAAGATTTGAAAAAACTTGCAAACTGCATAGCATAGAAATATCATCAAATTAAGAAAAAGATATGTCATTAATGCATAAAATAGATGTAGGTACTAGTCTATTTTATCATTTACTACCATAAAATATACACAAGCCTATTATAAAAAGTTAAAATTTATCAAAACGTATGCACACAAATACTTAGAGAACATGCATCGTGTCTTTCATAATGGAGAAAATGTAAATAAAGATGCCATATTAAATCATAACTTCATAAAATTTTCTGTAGTATATTTTGTGCTAGTATAATAATTTGATAGCCACTTTTTGTCGCTATTGTAGTGAGCTCAGTGTTGCAAGTATCCAAGGCGAGGCTAATCATGTCCAAGTGAGCAGTTTGCCTCTCTAGTAAATTGCCTATTATAGAAAAAAGGGATTTCTGGAAGCTCTCAGCTATTTCCCATTGTGTTTAGTGCAGTATCATAAACGTTGAAAAACGTCATGGGACTCATACGAGGTGCTACCAGTGATACTAGAAGTGCTCCCCCAAACAGAGAAAAGTCATGACATTACAATAAAAAGTTGAATCACTTGATAGGTACTTTAGTTTGAGGTCTGCAGCTATGGTTGTCTACCATTTCAGGCAGATGATTGATCTTATAAAAAGGTGGTGTAAATTTACGGTATTGATAAACACAGTACAGCACTGTAAATGTATCTTTTCTTTCTTAACATTTTCTTAATAACATCTTCTTTTCTCTAGCTTACTTTATTGTGAGAATACAGTATATAATACATATACAAAACATATGTTAATTTGGTGGCAAGGCTTCCTTCCAGTCAACAGTAGGCTATTAGTTAAGTTTTTGAGAAGTCAAAATTTTACATGCATTTTCAACTGTGTTGGATGGTTGATTCTCCTAACCCCCATGTTGTTCAAGCATTAAATATACTTAATAATGATTTTTACCATCTCTAGGCTTAAATGTAATATAAAATTCCAGGCTCTCTCTGCCCCTCTGCTCAGAATGCTGTGAAAGTTTAGCTACAGTAAAAACAGACCCTTTCTGAACAGTAGCTTAGGTGTGGGTACACACATACACAGTTTCTAGACCCACTGTTTAGAGACTGGAGTTTTACTACAGGGAGGAGACATACTACTTTGTCTCTAGCCTATGGACAAACATTGGCTACTTTCTAATCCACACAGGGTTTTTTAATTAAATTTTTTGGTATCTTTAACTCTGTTTTAATCAGTGTGAAATAACAAGAAAGAAAATGGTTAAGGGAAAAAGAATATACGATTATTTACTGTGAAATTTAAAAAAAGTCAGCTGTCTTATTCTTACATGAGATGCTGTTTTAATGCAGGAGTACAATTAAAAGGACTTTTAGGTTAGCAAAGAATAAACGTTTTATGAAAAAGATGTCTAAAATTTTTTGTTAAATGTGGGCTACTGTGGTAAAACACACTGAATCTTTGAATCAGCTTGACCAAAGGGTAGTTTTATGTATGAGAAGTTTCTAAATTAGGTTCCTGGACTTTTGGGAGGCAACTCAAACTTGTTGGCATCGCCAATGTCCTATAAGCATATTTTTCATCTATTTAGGTTTTGGGTTTTGATAAATAAGCATTAGCAACTATGATCAGTTTTAAGGAACCACGTGGGAACTGACTAGTGTCAAACAGATTAAATAAAAGTTCCTTAGTACAACCACCATCTACATGAGCCTGACTGTTTTACCATCTTTGTAATGAAGATGGTTTTTAACTCTCTTTGACTCTATGGTATGTTTAACAACTTGCTTTTTGCAAGTATTTAAGCTCTCATAAGCATAATTAGACAATAGATAACGTAGTTTTACTCTGAGTTTCTCTCTTCTCAGTTCTCCAAAATTTGGGAAAGTCTTAAATGATTTTGTTTCTGTTTATATTGCATGTAATCTTTTATTAGAAAGTAAAGAATTTTGAGTTCACTTAATAAAATTAGATTCAGCACCAACAAAAATCTTTTACATAGAAGTAAAACTGAAAATAGCTCTGAAAATGAGGGAGACTGGTAATTCTAGGTTCTTTTCTGATGTATTTACATACAGAGAAACAATGAGGAATGTCACCAGTTTTCCAGCATTGTAAATACACACTCCTCTTCAAATATAAATGTGGGAATATAATGAAAATACTTTTTTTGATTGTCTTCTCTTTTGAAGGCTTACATTACTGATCGCATCCACTGAAATAAATGTTGAATTGCTGACATTTGAAGTAAAAAATATCCGATAAAATAAGACAACAAAGGATTCAATATTTATCTTACTGATTAAATTAACATGCAGTTTCCCCATTGATTTATAGATACTTTGTTATGTTTTTATAAGATTGTGGGGAAAAATAAAAAGTTGAGATTTCAAAGCACATTTACAAAATCATTTTCTATGCTGGTTTTATAAAATAAGAAGCTTTCATATATACTAGCATTTATATGTGAATACATAATTGCTGAAGGGATTTAAAAAAACATTTGTTTAAGGAAAACACTTTAAAGGTTTTTCTTGAAAGTTTGAATTTTGGTTTTTTAAGAACCTTAAGAGTTTTTAAGAACTCAGATATCTGGATAACTAGAATGTACATTTTCATGACTTGTTTTACTGGCCCTCAACTAGATTTGATTTTTAATGTTAGACATATTAACTGAAGAGCCTTTTGAGAACTAGAATTCAAATAGTTTTGTGTTAACAAAAATGAGGAAAAGCAAATATAGTGTTCATACTTCCATAATATTTACATTCCTCTTCGGTATGAACTAAAATGTCCTTTTTCTGTAAAATGTCCTCCTTTGAATATGAGGCAACATGTTTAAAGTTAGTGCAGCCACCTATCTTAAAGTAGAAGACTAAAGAATTCACTGCACAATATTTTATTCTTCACATGGGACCGTTCTAGTTCAATTCACTGTAACCCCAGGGGGCAGGCACAGTACAGTGTGAATTGTAAGCCTCCTACCCCTAAAGCCAGAAATACTCAGCTGCTGCACGGCAGGTGGCATAAAAATTATACTTTCAGATAACACAGCTGCCAGAGATGAATAAGAAGTTAGATCCTGAAGACTTATAATTATCGGATACCTTTATGTGCCCACTCATTATGATCCATTCACAGCAGGTGAGAGGCAGCAGAGCCGACTCTATTGCAGCTGCGTATTTTTTCAGGAGCATGCTCAAATCTGGTCCTTGACTCAGAAATTTATTCATGTGGTCTCTCGTATTAGTCCATTCAGTCAAATACTTGCTGACCTCCTTTAAAACTTTTTTGAAAAGATTCACACATGTGAAGGTTTCTATTTTTAGTTCTTTTGCTGTAACATTTTAAATGTTCGAATTGGAAAATGTAAAATATAATGTTGCCTGTATTTTTGTCTCTAGTTTGGATAAGAGCATTATCACATCTGAATATAAATCTTGTTTTCTTCTTCATCGAATTAATAATCAGTAATTATGCCTGTAGTCATGACTAGAGTAATTTACTGATCATTTTCTATTTTCTATGTGACAGGCACTGCTTACTCTTTCATATACATTATCTCATTTAAATGTCATAGCTACTCTATGCCTAAAGTTCCATATTTTACAAAAAAGAAAATTAAGGCACAGAAAGTTTAAGCATTTGGCCAAAGTTGTAAAGCCAGTATGGAGTGGAACTGAAATTTGAACTCGTTTTTTTTCCCCCAGCTTTATTGAAGTATGATTGACAAACAAAAATTTTGTGTATTTAAGTGTATACCCTTAAATTTTATAAAATATATTTTGATATACATACTAATTGTGAAATGATTATCACAAGCAAGCTAATTAATATATTCATCATCTCACAGTTACCATTTTATTTTTTGTGGTGAGATCACTTGAGATCTACCCTCTTAGTAAATTTCAAGTATATAATACACTCTTACCAACTGTAGTCACCATGCTTTACATTAAGTCTCTAGTACTTATCTATCTTATCTATCTTCATGCACTTTGATCAATACCTCCCCTTTTCTTCCTTCTCTCCTGTAACCTCCTTTCTACTCTCTATTACTATAAATTTGACTTGCGAATTGTTGCAAATAGTAGGATATACTTTTTTCTAAAGACTTAATAATATTTCATTATACATAAGACATGTATATATACAACATTTTCATTATTCATTTATATGTTGACAAATGTTTATGTTGTTTCCATATCTTGGCTATTGTGAATAATACTGCAAAGGAATATTGGAGTTCATACATGTCTTTGAGATAATGATTTTATTTTCTTTGGAGGTCAACCCAGAAGTGAGACTGCTGGATCATGTAGTATTTCTATTTTTAAATTTTGGATGAATGTTCATACTTAAAAAAATGGTTGTACTAACTTATATCCCCAACAACAGTGTACAAAGGCTACCTTTTTTCCATACCATTGCCAGTACTTGTTATCTTTTGACTTTTTGACAATAGCCTCCCTAACAGTGTGAAGTGATACCTTACTGTGGTTTTGATTTGTATTTCTCTGATGATTAGTGATGTTGATCACCTTTTCATACACTTGTGGGCCATTTTTAAAATGTCTTCTTTGTAAAAATGTCTATTCAGGTCCTTTACCTGTTTTTTTAACAGGGTTATTTACCTTTTTGTTATTGAGTCATGTCAGTTTCTCATATATTGAATTTTAAACCCTTGTCAGATACATGGTTTACAAATATTTTCTGCCAAGTTTATCTCAAAGCTCATGTTTTTAAACTCTCTTTTATTTATAATAGAGATCCTTAGTTAAAACTATATTTATAAAAAACCTAGAAGATAAAAGTAGGAAAGAATGGGAGAACATTTATTTATAAAGTGTGACTTCAGGTACATTGGTAAAAGGATCATTGATAATAGGAAGAAAGAAAGCAAACACTTATTGACACCTTTTGATGTATCGGTGAAGAAGCTTCAGCTCTAGAGGTACAGATTCGGTATTTTCCATACTGCAGTAACGTTATAGAGTTATTAGAGAACAATATTTGATTATATTTAGCAAAAATACAGATGTAAAAGCGTAAGTTAAAATATAGGAATATGAAATTACATTATTTTTGGTCAAAGAGTTTGTTTAAAAAGATGAAAAACACTGTAAATGTCCTTTATTTTGTATCTAATCCTTGTTAAAATTGCTGCTAGGCTTATCTAATTTTTCTATAGGAATTTAGAAGCAATTTCAACCTGCAATGTATACGTAATCTTTTTTTCATCATGATGGCATCAAAAAAAAAGAATATATTTTTTCACAAGCAGATAACACTATTGGAGTTTCTTGCAAGAAGTAAGAAAAAGTAGAAAGAACCACTTTCGACTTTTGGAAAGTAGATTGGAAAAAGCAACGCCATGATGTCATTCTGTGACAGAATGAATGACATCTAAGGTTCTGTTGGCAGGTGCAGTTATCTCAAATTGCCAGGCAAACAAACTGAGTTACTACCTGGACTTCAAACATATTACTCAAGCCCTAAAAACCACACAGTAATTATGAATGGTTATGTATTAGAGAAGGGAACCCTTACAATCTGTTGTAATGTGGGTAATCTTGCACGCGCACACACACACACACACCACTTCATAATATAGATGTGGGTTCACTTTTATGTTAAAAAAGTAGAAGAGGGAATTTACATTCAATGAAACAACTATGAATTTTGTTTAAAGAAAAAAATCACATTTTTGTGATACTTCCATGTTTTGGGTCTAAATACATGACATTGGTATGTATCATGGGTCAAAATATTACACCATGTAGGGATCAGTGTTTGCTCAAGGAAGGGAGCAAGTAATGGGAAGAGTGAATGATCATAGAGAAGCAAGAGAAAATTTGAGGGGATAAAGGATATACTTATGTTTGTGGTTTTCATGTGTGTTTGCATATGCCCAGTCTTCCCAAATTTTACATTTTAAGTATCTATAGTTTATTGTCAATTATGCCTCAATAAAACTTTTTAAAATTTCTTTTAAATTTAATTTTTATGCCAATAGGTTTTTGAGGAACAGGTGGTGTTAAGTTATATGAATAAGTCCTACAGTGGTGGTTTTTGAGATTTTAGTGCACCCATCACCCACGCAGTGTACACTATGCCCAAGTGTGTAGTCTTTTATCCCTCCCCTCATCCCACCCATTCCCCCAAGTCCCTAGAGTCCATGATATCATTCTAATCCCATTGCATCTTCATAGCTTATCTTCCACTTACAACTGAAAACATACGATGTTTGGTTTTCCATTCCTGAGTTCCTTCACTTAGAATAATGGTCTCCAATTCCAACCAGGTTGCTGCAAATGCCATTTTTAAAAATTCCTTTTTATGGCTGAGTAGAATTCCGTGGTGTGTACGTATACTACATTTTCTTTATCTACTCATTGATTGGTGAGCATTTGGGCTGGTTCCATATTTTTGCAATTGCAAATTATGCTGCTATAAACATGTGTGTGCAAGTATCTTTTTCATATAATGACTTCTTTTCGTATAATGACTTCTCAGGAGTGGGACTGCTGGATCAAATGGTAGATCCAATTTTAGTTCTTTAAGGAGTCTCCACACTGTTTTTTATAGTGGTTGTACTAGTTTACATTCCCGTCAACAGTGTAGACGTGTTCCCTTTTCACCACATATGTGTCAACATCTATTATTTTTTGATTTATTGATTATGGCCATTATTGCAGGAATGAGGTGGTATAGCGTCGTGGTTTTGATTTGCATTTTCCTGATACTGAGTGATGTTAAACATTTTTTTTCATATGTTTGTTGGCCATTTGTGTATCTTCTTTTAAGAATTGTCTATTCATGTCCTTAGCCCACTTTGCAATGGGATTGTTTGTTTTTTCTTACTGATTTGTTTGAGTTCTTTGTAGATTCTGGATATTAGTCTTTCGTCAGATGCATAAATTGTGAAGATCTTCTCCCACTCAGTGGGTTGTCTGTTTACCCTGCTGATTATTTCTCTTGGTGTGCAGAAGTATTTTAGTTTAATTAAGTCCCATCTATTTATCTTTGTTTTTCTTGCATTTGCTTTTGGGTTCTTGGTCATGAAGTCTTTGCCTAAGCCAATGTCTAGAAGGGTTTTTCTAATGTTATCATCTAGAATTCTTATGTTTTGGTGTCTTAATTTTAAGGTTTTGATCCATCTTAGTCAATTTTTGTATAGGGTGAGAGATGAGGATCCAGTTTCATACTTCTACTTGTGGCTTCTCAATTATCCCAGCACCATTTGTTGAATTGGGTGTCCTTTCTCCACTTCAAAGTTTTCTTTTCTGTTCTTTTTCAAAGATCAGTTGACTGTAAGTAATTGGCTTTCTTTCTGGCTATTCTATTCTGTTCCATCGGTCCATATGCCTACTTTTATACCAGAATCATGCTGCTTTGGTGACTATGGCCTTACAGCATAGTTTGAAGTGGGGTAATGTATTGCCTCCAGATTTGTTCTTTTGCTTAGTCTTGGTTTTGCTATGTGGGCTCTTTTTTGGCTTCATATGAATTTTAAGGTTGTTTTTTCTAGTTCTGTGAAAAATGATGGTGGTATATTGATGGGAATTGCATTTAATTTGTAGATTGCTTTTGGCAGTATGGTTATTTTCACAGTATTGATTCTACCCATTCATGAACATGGGATGTATTTGCATTCATTTGTGTTATCGATGATTTCTTTCAGCAGTGCTTTGTAGTTTTCCTAAGTTTTTTTTTTTTTTTTTTTCCCAGCTACTGTAAAAGGGTTGAGTTCTTGATTTGATTCTCAGCTTGGTCGCTGTTGTTGTATAGCAGAGCTACTTATTTGTGTACATTAATTTTGATCCTGAAAGTTTACTGAATTCAATTTACCATTCTAGGAGTTTTTTGAAGGACTCTAGGGTTTTTTACATATACAATCATATCATCAGCAACAGTGACAGTTTGACTTCCTCATTACCAGTTGGAATGCCCTTGGTTTCTTTCTCTTGTCTGATTGCTTTGGTTAGGACTACCAGTACTATATTGAATAGAAACGGTGAAAGCGGGCATCCTTGTCTTGTTCCAGTTCTCAGGAGCAATGCTTTCAATTTTTCCTAGTTCAGTATAATGTTGGCTATTGATTTGTCATAGATGGCTTTTATTACCTTAAAGTATGTCCCCTCTGTGCCAATTTTGCTGAGGGCTTTAATCATAAAGGGATGATGGATTTTGTCAAATGCTTTTTCTGCATCTATTGAGATAATCATGTGATTTTTGTTTTTGATTCTATTTATGTGGTGTATCACATTTATTGACTTGCATATTTAAAACCACCCCTGCATCCCTGGTATGAAACCCACTTCATCATGGTGGATCATCTTTTTTGATATGCTGTCGGATTCTGTTAGCTAATATTTTTTGAGGATTTTGGCCGTCTATGTTCATCAAGGATGTAAGTCTGTAGTTTTCTTTTTTTGTTATGTCCTTCCCTGGTTTTGGTATTAGGGTGATACTGGCTTCATAAAATAATTTAGGCAGGATTCCCTCCTTCTCTATCTTGTGGAATAGTATCAATAGGATTGGTACCAATTATTCTTTGAATGTCTGGTAGAATTCAGCTGTGAATTTCACTGGTGCTGAATTTTTTGTTGTTGTTGGTATCTTTTAAATTGTCATTTTAATTGCACTGCTTGTTATTCATCTGTTCAGAGTTTCTATTTCTTCCTGGTTTAACCTAGGAGGGTTGTATATTTCCAGGAATTTTTCCATCTCCTCTAGGTTTTCTAGTTTATGCATGTAAAGGTGTTCATAGTAGCCTTGAATGATCTCTTGTATTTCTGTGTTATTGGTTGTAATATCTCCCGTTTCATTTCTAAGTGAGCTTGTTTGGATCTTCTCTCTTCTTTTCTTGGTTAATCTCACTAATGCATCAATTTTGTTTATCTTTTCAAAGAACCATTTTTATATTTCACTTTTTTTTTGTTTCAATTTCATTTAGTTCTTCTCTGATTTTGATATTTATTTTCTTCTGCTGAGTTTGGGTTTGGTTTATTTCTATTTCTCTAGTTCCTTGAGGCATGACTTTAGATTGGCTATTTGTGCTCTTTCAGACTTTTTGATGTAGGCATTTAATGCTATGAACTTTCCTCTTCGCATTGCTTTTGCTGTATCCCAAAGGTTTTGATAAGTTGTGTCACCATTATTTATTCAGTTCAAAGAATTTTTGAATTTCCAACTTGATTTCATTGTTGACCCAATGATCATTCAGGAGTAGGTTGTTTAATTTCCACATATTTGCATGGTTTTGAGGGTTTCTTATGGAGTTCATTTCCAATTTTACTCCATGTGGTCTGAGAGAGAACTTGCTATAATTTTGATTTTCTTAAATTTGTTGAGACTTGTTTTGTGGCCTATCGTATGTTCTATCTTGGAGAATGTTCCATGTGCTGATGAATAGAATAGAATGTATATTCTGCAGTTGTTTGGTAGAATGTTCTATAAATGTATGTTAAGTACATTTGTTCTAGGCTATAGTTTAAGTCCATTTTTTTTGTTGTTGACTTTCTGTCTTGATGACCCATCTAGTGCTGTGGAGTTCGAAGTCTCCACTATTATTGTGTTGCTACCTATATCATTTCTTAGGTCTAGTTGTAATTGTTTTTATTGTAATTGCCCCATCTCTCCAGATAGCACTTATTTCTTTTGTTTGGAGAGTGGTATTAGAAAACAGTATTTAAGACCAGGCACTGTGGCTCATGCCTGTAATCCCAGCACTTTGGGAGGCCAAGGTGGGTGGATCATGAGGTCAAGGGATCGAGACCATCCTGACTAACACAGTGAAACCTTGTCTCTACTAGAAATACAAAAAATTAGCCAAGCATGGTGATGGGCACCTGTAGTCCCAACTACTTGGGAGGCTGAGGCAGGAGAATGGCGTGAACCTGGGAAGCGGAGCTTGCAGTGAGCCAAGATTGCACCATTGCACTCCAGTCTGGGTGACAGAGCCAGACTCCATCTCAAAAAAAAAAAAAAAAAAAAAAAAAAAAAGAAAACAAACAAACAAAAAACAATATTTAGGAGCTAGGTGTGCTCATTGCTGCTGGGATTTCAATGTTTCTGGGTCCTTTCAGAGGACAGAGCTAGAAAATGTTAAATGCTAACTCATATATAGGCACAGATTAATATTTATTTCTTTAATGGACTATTTATGAAAATAAACATGAATTCATATTGATATAATCAATTTCAACTCAGCACCACAACTTTATTCTATGATTCCCATTTTGCTTATTTGTAACTTCTGAATCCTACAGTGAGAAAAATGGCTCTCATTATCAACAATATACTTATTTGTTCAACCCTAGTATACATATTAAGTATTTTCAGATTGTTAAAGTGTGATGCTGTAAGAAACAATTTCTCAAGTAAAATACAATGTTTATGTACAGTTTTTTATGTCTTGGGACTTACAGAGACAACTTAAAACACTATATTTCAAAGTAATTTAGGAAATTGTTCCCCACCTCTTCAGCGAGATTATGTCCTGCAATTTAATACAGTTATTTTTACTGGTCACAGTCTGCATTCTTTCTTACCTTCTCCTCACACTTTGGTTGATAGATATTTTAAAAATTTACATATTTAAATTTTATAAAATTTACTCTTGTGTTGTATAGTTCTATGGGTTTGATGAATGCATAAAATTATGTATCCACCAGTACCAATCAGAGCTGTACTATTACCTTAAGAAAGCTCTACATGGCCCCGTTACCTCAACTTCCAACTCTTGGCAACCACTGATCTGTTCCCTCTTCATGTAGTTTTGCATTTTCTGTAATGTAACATCAAAAGAGTCATAAAGTATGTAAATATTTTTTGCTTGGTTTCTTTTACTTAGTAAAAAAACATTAAATTGTATTCACTTTTGTGTGAATTTAGTTCGTTCTTTTATATTTTTGAATACTTTTACTTAATAGGGTCATCTTGTAGTTTGTTTATCCATTCACTTGTTGAAGGACATCTAGGTTGTTTCTAGTTTTAGGTAACTATGAATAAAGGTGCTAATAATATTCGTGTACAAATTTTACACGAACATAAGTTTTTAATTTACTTGAGTGAATAACTAGGCATGGGGTGGCTGGGCTAGTTCTGGGAAAAATCATATGGAGTTTAATAATTTATTCTCTATAGAAAGTAATATGTTGGTGGTCAATAATGTGGCTACTTATAGTGTTTAGAGTAGGGGCTTTGGGTAGAGAGATCTGAGTTTGATTTCTGGCTTCATCCCTCATGGTGAGCTCTGGGGTAAATAATTTCTCTGAGTTTTCCTGTACTTTTCTATTATCCTATTACAGAGTTCCTAATAACATTGACCTCAGATTGTTAAGAGGACTGAAGGAGACATAGACATAAAGAAGACTGTGGTCACAGTGAGATGTCCATGCAAATTACCTCTTTAGGTTTTATTATGTTACTAGTTGACATGGTTTGGCTTTGTCCTCACCCAAATCTCAACTTGTAGCTCCCAGAATTCCCACGTGTTGTGGGACAGACCCAGCGGCATTTATCAGGGATATTCGCTGTTCCTTCTTTCTCATTTTTCTCTTGCCGTCACCATGTAAGAAGTGCCTTTTGTTTCCCACCATGATTCTGAGGCCTCCCCAGCCATGTGGACCTGTAAGTCCAATTAAACCTCTTTTTCTTCTGAGTTTCAAGTATGTCTTTATCAGCAGCATGAAAACATACTAATATGGTAATTTGATATCTGTAGAGTGGGGCGTTGCTGAAAAGATACCCAAAAGAAAGTGACTTTGGAACTGGGTAACAGGCAGAGACTGGAATAGTTTGGAAGCCTCCAAAGAAAACAGGAAACTGTGGGAAAGATTGGAACTTCCTAGAGACTTGTTGAATGGCTTTATCCAAAATGCTGATAGCCATATAGACAATAAGGTCCAGGCTGAGGTGGTCTCAGATGGAGATGAGGAACCTGTTGGGAGCTGGATGGAGTAAACATGACTCTTTACTCCAGCTATATTTTAGCAAAGAGACTGGCGGCATTTTGCCCCTGCTCTAGAGATTTGTGGAACTTTGAACTTGATTGAGAAAGATGATTTAGGGTATCTGGTGGAAGAAATCTGTAAACAGCAAAGCATTCAAGAGGCGACTTGGGTACTGTTAAAGGCATTCAGTTTTACAAGAGAAGCAGAGCACAAAGGCTTGAAAAATTTGCATCCTTACTATGTGATAGAAAACAAAAACCCATTGTCTGGGGAGAAATTCAAGCCGGCTGCAGAAATTTGCTTAAGTAGCAAGGAACCTAATGTTAGTCCCCAAGACCATGAGGAAAATGTGTCCAGGGCATGTCAGAGACCTTCATGGCAGCCCCTCCAATCACAGGCCCAGAAGCCCAGGAGAAAAAAGTGGTTTTGTGGGCGGGACACGAGGTCCACACGCTGTGTGCAGCCTAGGGACTTGGTGCCCTGTGTCTCAGCCACTCTAACCATGGCTGAAAGGGGCCAACATACAGCTTGGGCTGTGGCTTCAGAGGGTGGAAGCCCCAAGCCTTGGCAACTTCCATGTGGCATTGAGCCTGTGGGTGCACAGAAGTAAAAAATTGAGGTTTGGGAACCTCTGCCTAGATTTTAGGAGTGATATGGAAACTTTGGCCCAGGCAAATGTTTGCTGCAGGAGTGGGGCCCTCACAGATAACAATTGCTAGGGCAGTGCAAAAGGGAAAGTGGGGTTGGAGCCCCCAAAACAGAGTCCCTTCTGGAGCACTGCCTAGTGGAGCTGTGAGAAGAGGGCCAGCGTCGTCTAGACCCCAGAATGGTAGATCCACTGGCAGCTTGCACCGTGTGCCTGAAAAAGCCGCAGACACTCAATGCCAGCCCGTGAAGGAGTGAGGCTGTACCCTGCAAAGCCACAGGGGTGGAGCAGCTCAGGACCATGGGAACCCGGCTTTTGCATCAGCATAACCTGGATGTGAGACCTGGAGTCAAAGATCATTTTGGAGCAAATGTTTTATTGAAACATTTCTTAGGCAGATCTGGTTCCCTTGTAAAGAAAAAAAATTGTCCATACATGAAAAGCTAAAATAGGCACTGTTGCGAGTAAAGAAACTCTGAAAGATATTTTTTCTTCTAAATTAAAATAATGAAAATTATTTGACTCACATAATAAATTTTTTAGACAAATATGTTTTTAAAATACAAATATATAAAAATTATTAAAAATGTAAAGATAACACAAGAGCATAGATTCCATATAAGTTATATGCAGTTTTAAAACTTTTTCTGTCAACCATATACAAAAGGGTACCAAATATAGTATAGTCCTGTTTCTCTTCCCCCCGACCATGTATTCAACACCTGACATTAATGATCCGTTCATGGCTACTCTTACTTCATCTATTATTCCCCTCCTTATACTGGATTATTTTAAAGTGAATCTCAGATATCCTGAAAGGATCAGGGTTTTTTTTTTTCTTTTTTTTTTTTTTTAATCTAAGAAAACATGATATGTGTAATTTTTACACATATAAGGGCTACCTGGTGTTCACTTTATTTTGTTAAATGGGAATACACTTTAAAAGCTACGCTTATGTTTTAAAGACAAGCAATATGTTGTTTGACAATAACATTATTAAGTATACTGTGAACTGTTTTTAAAAACCAGAATATAATGGTTAAACAACTTTGAAAACAGTTTACAGATAAAACACTGGTTTACAAATCAGCATATCATTTTTGAAATGAGCCCCTGGTGACAATTTAAAGACTTTATTATGAAATATTTACTTTTACGTAATATGGTGTTGTATAAATATGTTTGAGCGGTTATAGTTTAAAAGCTCTAAATATTAAATTGTGTCAGAAATATACAGGAACCAATTCAAATGTGATTATCTTTCTGTTTTTAAATATAACACTTTTTTTCTTAAAAGTTCATAGCTGTTTAGAAGATCAAATGATTTGATCCTTTCAGTTTTCCATGATCATATTTTCTCGGTTATAAATTAGATTTAGAAATCACTATTTTGGCAATAACTAGATTTATTTTTGGAATTCAATAAAATGAATGTTAGTAATATTAGTTATACAAGGAGATTTTAGAATTCAGAAATGCATAAAGCTTTGGAGTTAAATGTTTGGCCAGGATAAACTATGGCATTTGTGTTTTTGAATATTATGTATTATCATAGAAAGACAATGTATGTTGTCCAAATTGAAATTATTCCACATAGTTGGGATTTAATTAAGCAAATAATAACTTTATAGGGCACTGAGATTTACTTTGCTTTGATATGGTAAAGAGTGAGAACATTATAAACTATTTTATTTAAAGGACATATTTCAAGAAATATTAAATCATCTTTCCTAAATACAGAACATTCAATGAGATTTTCAAAAGCAAAAGCTTCATATTTGAATTAGCATTTATATTCATTTTCTTTATAATCCACTTCTCATTTTTGAGGAAAAAAGATTTCCATTCATATTTCCAATTCTAAGTTTCTTGTGAGTTGTAAAAGACCTATTTTTTAAAAAAAAATCCCAAATAATACCTTAGTGTAGAAATATATTCTAACTTTACCCTAAACCCTTGATCTTTTTTACATGTAATTTTGATGATAAAGCATTTAATACATTTTCATTTTCGTGGTAGAGAAAATTAAAATGATGATTTTTGAAATTAGAGTAAGAGTTTATGAATGCCTTAATGAATATAATTATTTTAAAAATTTAGCTATATTATTTTTGAATCAGTTCTAAGAGTTTGTGTTTATTGAAAACAGAAAAGTTAATAGAGTAATGTTAGTTTTTAAGGTTTTTGTTTATCGAAAGCAGAAAATAGAGTAATGTTAGTTTTTTTTCTTTGGATGAGCTTTTTCAGATAATATATGGAGCACTACAATAAAGTATTACCGAAATCCTACTTATTGTTAAAAATGATGCTTTTATAAATTAGATCAGCTAGATAAAACCATCTGACTTAATTAAATAAACACTTGTAGGATCTGAAAATGAGAAATTACCTCATTAAAAATTATTGATACTGATCAATAGAATTGAGGGGAGCATTAGAGATTCATTTTGTGATCTCATTATTTAAATAGGTTAAGATAAGAAATGAAAGGTTACATTTCCAGTACCATTTATGTAAATCTGCCTTATAATTAAAATAATTCTTTATTGTGTTTGTATTACTTCAAATGATAGCAGTAACTATTATGAGGTCCCAAGATGAAGATGACAGGGTCCTGTCATCAGAACTTATGTTATTCCAACTTACTGCTCACTTTCTAGTAACTTGTACTAAGCAAAAGCAAGTTGCCTAAAATCAACACTCTTTACATATTAGTTCATTTTCATGCTGCTGATAAAGACATACTAGAGCCTGGGCAATTTATAAAAGAAAGAGGTTTTAATTGGACTTACAGTTCCACATGGCTGGGGAGGCCTCACAATCATGGCAGATGGCAAGGAGGAGCAAGTCACATCTTACATGGATGGCAGCAGGCAAAAAGAGAGAGCTTGTGTAGGGCAACTCCTATTTCTTAAAACCATCAGATCTCATAAGATCCATTTACTATCATGAGAACAGAATGGGAAAGACACACCCTCATAATTCAATCATCTCCCACTGGATCCCTCCCACAGCATGTGGGAATTATGGGAGCTACAAGATGGGATTTGGATGGAGACACAGAGCCAAACCATATCACTTTGTTATAGGAAAGAGGTCTGAATCCAGGCCCCAAGAGAGGGTTCTTGGATTTCATGCAAGAAAGAATCAGGAGAGTCTGCAGTACAAAGCAAAACAAGTTTATTAAGAAAGTAAAGTGGTGAAAGGATAGCTATTCCATAGACAGAGTAGGGCATGCCTAAAAGTAAGAGGAGGAATGCGTTTACTGTAGGTAACAATGCTTGTATATATGAGGAGATGTATTTTGCTACAAGAGTTTGTGATAAAGGATTAATTTTCTTAAATACTGTATTTTAAAAGAATTGATATTATTATCTTTAAAGGAAAATTAGGAATGCCTTTGTTCTCCAGATATCGAGATATCTGGACACTCCCAAGTCAGGTCTGTTTAATAAATATTATTAGTTTGTTCCTAACAGTAAACATCTGGAGGCTAGGAATGCCTAATTTTCTGCGAATGCAGACCAGCAGGTCTCAGCCTCATTTTCCTAGCCCTCACTCAAAATGCAGTGGTTCACATGCCTCTGATAACTTTACTATGGTCCTTTTATAGACAGGTTAGTTTTTAGGTTTCTTTACCTAAAAAACTTTTGATTTGCTTTATTTGGTTACTGTTTTCTATATTTTACAGAGGATTTAAAATCTCCATGTTACATTGTGACTGTCCTGTTCTATACCCTTATGCAGTTTGATATAGGAGGGTCGTGGGGGATTAAATTGGGTCAGTGGATGGTTGCTCAAAAGGAGCAGAGAAGAAAATGTCAGAGGATGAGGACAGGTATGTTGTAAGGAACACTATGCGTCCAGAAGTCAATAAATCAATATCTCTTGTGATGTCTTAGGGATGAGCTCAGAACAAGATACGTAAGATAAATAGAAAAAGGTTCTGAAACTGGCCAGGCACTGAGACAGACTGGAATTACAGAGTGCCCTGAGCAAAATCAAAGGTCCAAAATTGTGCTGAATGAATGGAGAAGGCCTCATGCTCATTTCAGATGCATATGTTTTCACAGTATTTCTTTTCTATTGAGTAGAAACAACTCATTTTCTAAGTGGTCAGCTGCCTCTTAAAATAGCAAACTTCAAAGGCTAACCTTTGAAGATTCACCATCATCTATCCTCTTTCTGCCCCATTTGTTCTTTACTTGCTTGCATTTTTCAGACCATGACTCCAAATTCCAACTTTATAAACCGTTTCTGAGCCCCATTACTTTGGGGAATACCAGAGCCTGGCTCCAGAACTGCATCACAACTGCTCTGTCCTTGCTTTTATTCTGTGGTTTTTGCCATCTTCAGCTGCTGTAAGCCTTACAGAATCTCATCTCTAGCGATTCTGCCACTCATGATCATCTATGTCCATGGAGATGTGGGCAGAAGTCAGGTGGAGACACAAGAGTGGCAAATCAGTGGCCAGGCACAGTGACTCACAACTATAATTCCAGCACTTTGGGAGGCAGAGGTGGGCAGATCACCTGAGGTCAGGAGTTCGAGACCAGCCTGGCCAACGTGGTGAAACCCCGTCTCTACTAAAGATACAAAATTAGCTGGGCATGGTCACGTGCACCAGTATTCCCAGCTACTTGGGAGGCTGAGGCAGGAGAATCCCTTGAACCTGAAAGGTGGAGGTTTCAGTGAGCTGAGATTGCACCAATGTACTGCAGCCTGGGCAACCAAAACTCTGTCTTAGGGAAAAAAAAAAAAAAAAAAAAAAAAAAAAAAAAAAAAAAAAAAGAGTGGCAAATGAGCAACATGGAGAAATGAACTGTGTGTAAATTTTCCCATGAGAGATTGTCAATCGAGAAAAATGACAAGTATCAATCATTTTAGGAGGTTTATTTGCCAAAGTTAAGGACGTGAACCTGACTGGGAGGCAGGTCTATGCCTTTCTCCAAAGATGATTTTGAGGGCCCCAAATTTTTTTTTTTTTTTTTGGATGGAGTCTCACTCTGTGGCCCAGGCTGGAGTGCAGTGGCTGGATCTCAGCTCACTGCAAGCTCCGCCTCCCGGGTTCACGCCGTTCTCCTGCCTCAGCCTCCCGAGTAGCTGGGACTACAGGCGCCGCCACCTCGCCCAGCTAGTTTTTTTGTATTTTTTAGTAGAGATGGGGTTTCACTGTGTTAGCCAGGATGGTCTCGATCTCCTGACCTCGTGATCTGCCCATCTCAGCCTCCCAAAGTGCTGGGATTACAGGCTTGAGAGGGCCCCAAATTTAAAGGAGAAAGGGGAGAATATTGAGAAATACACAATTTCCGTGAAAGGGGGAGTAGCAAAAAATGCTCATTCCTGCCTTTGGCTCGTGAATCTGCACTTTTACATAAGATGACATAGACAAATGGGGCATAGGAAAAACGCAGAGAATCTGCATTTTTAAATAAGATAACATAGATAAAATAGGGCAGGGAAACAACCAGACGTGCAGTTGTATCTGGTGGGCAGGGGGGTGACTGCACCTGTAAAGCTAAGCTATCAATTTACATTGCCATGGTGAAATCTTAAGAGAAACACGTTAGGGTAAAGATCTTGGAGCTAACTAGGAATTTCCTTGTGTGCAAAATATGGGGTAGGCATGTACCTTTTCATCTTGTAGCCATCTTATTTAGGAACCCAAAGAGGGAGGCAGGTTTGCGTGATTCAGTTACCGACTTTACTTTTTCCTTTGGCTTAATGAGTTTGGGTCCCAAGATTTAATTTCCTTTCACAAGATTCTGCTAATTTTTAAGATAGACTTTAAAATTATTTATATTATATTTGGATAAAATGATATATGTTGTATGTATGTGTGTATAAACACATACACATGAAACACATTTACAAAAAGAATGTAAGTTGTCTATATTCCCACTATCCAAAGGTAATCACCACGCATATTCTGGTAAAGATTCCATTAGGTAGGATTTGTTGTGTACATATACAGATAGATTAGTGGTTCTTAGCTAGGTCAATTCCCCCGACCCCATCCCAGGAAATATTTGGCAACGTCTGAAGAAAATTTGGTTGTCATAACCTGGGGATGTTGCTGGCGTCTAGTGGGTAGCGACCAGGGATACTGCCACACATGTTGCAATGCTAAGGACAACCCTCTCCACGCACTCTGCAAGAAAAACATCTGGTCCAAAACGGGAAACACTGATATAAATAGACAGGTATATCTGTATTATCAATATGCATGAAAGGATTCATGGAACTGTGTACATGTTTTTGCAGACATACCTTTTATTTATTTATTTTTATTGAGGAAAAAAGCACAAATAATAAAAAAGCATGGATCTTAAAGGCTCAATTGGATTACCTTTGACAATTATATACATCTACCTAACCACCACGCCATGAACATATTTTTATCAAAAAATCTCTTATGTGCTCTTTGAGTTAATTTTCTGTATCCACAGAAGTACCATTTTCTGACTTCCATTATCATAAATTGATTATTCTTGTAGGTCATGTCATATGAATGCAGTCCTGTGGTATGAATCTGTATGTGTGTGTGTGTGCATTTGTGTGTATGTTTTCTTCCAGCAAATGCCTTTTGAAGGTGTTTCATTAAATGTTTCTGAAATATATCTATGTCCTTATGTCAATTAATAATTCATTTCTTTTTTTATCATTGAGTGGTATTCTGTTATATGAATATAACAATATATTTATTCTCTTGTTATGCACATAAAGAGAGTATAGCACAAAGTCTCCAAACAAGTAGGAAGTACAATTTAAAGGAAAATATTAACAATTATTGTGATAAACTGTTTTAACATAAAACAATATTATAATTTTGACTACATTATTAGTACAAATATTGATCATATATGACAATATCTATGTAAAACAGATGCAATTGTGCTAATATCCTAAGCATGGCAAAAATAAAACACCTCCTTTGACACAGAAAACTGTGTTTTTTTGAAAGAAAGTAGTGGGTGATAGTAACAAATAGGGAAGTTAGATATTCGTGAAATATTCTTCTTATCTACATGTGCATATTACAAAAATTTATTTGAAAGTGTTTGAATATCATTCCTCCTGATGGACTATTAAAAGCCAAGTAAGATTAAACAGAGATACACAGAAATAAAAAAATTATATTAAATCAGACAGCAACTTTTGCATAGGGATTTTTTTCTTACTACTCATTGAACTTGTATCTGGTGAGCTATCCCTTAAACCAGAATTGGTTCAGTGATATGAATAGGAACTGACTTAGATCATTTCCTTTGAAAAATATTTATTTACAACTAGCCAAGCTTAGAAGTGACCCATGCTTTCAAATATAACTTCTGGGATAAATATTTGATCTAAAATGGAGTAACATGCTCTATTTTAACGAAGATGCTTTTGGTGCTGGGGCACTATAGTAAGATAGTTTCAAGTATAGTCTCTTCAATCTGACCATCTGGGGTTGAATTTCAACTTCACCATCTGTTAGCTCTGGGATCTTGGGCATTCTGCTTTACCTTTCAGTGGCTCAATCTCCTCAAGGAAGTAGTGGAAATTCAACACAGGTATTGTGAGTTTTAAGTGAGAAAATGCTTGTGAAGTACCTGAAATAATACATGACACCTAGAAACTATTCACAAATATGAGTTATTATTAAAATTCAAGAGATGTTTGATGGAAAATGATGTTCGGTTTTTAAAAGGAGCTGTACATGATTCAAGTTGGGAATAAGATTTAGGTCAGTATCAGCATATATTTACTGAACTATCATTAATTTTACCCAGCCCACAGATTTCTTAAGTGCCAGATGAGAGTTAATAAAGTGTTAAATTAGATTAGTCTGGCCCAAATCTTTGCTTCTGAGCAATGTGCTGCACGGAAACTGGTTTCCCAGGCTCCTGTACTATTTGTACACCTTACAACCTCAGGTCTACTGTTCCCAGCCTGACCAACAGACTGAAAATGGAAACTCTCTATTCAATCAGCCTAGACATTTCACATATACAGATGTGAGCTCAGTTTTGAATGGTATTTTGTAAGAGCAACATTATAGAAGCTTGAATTTTTTCTCCTTCTCTTTTCTGCCCCTATTTCCCCCTTTTGACTTTGGCTTACTTCTGTTATATTTGCTGTGCAGTTTATAGCAAATTATTTTCTTTTCTGTCCTCTCTTGTTGACTGAACTCTTAAGGACAGAATTAGCCTCTTGGACATCTCTGTGTCTGTGGCTCCTAGCACAATAAATTGAACATAGTTTTGAATGGAAAAAATACAAATTCCAAGAGTGATGTGAAACTTGAACTGTGGGCCAGCTTGAATTACAGCCTTGGAAACAGGGATGTGATCAATCTTTTATCTTTTATTTTTCTGTCTATCTCTCTGTTCATTTGTCTGTTCACCCATCTGTCCATCCATCCATATCCATTTATCACCATCATCACAATTTTCTTTCTGCATCCATCCATTCTCTAAGTATCTGTCTATCTATCTATCTCTCTATCTCTCTATCAATCAATCATCTATATATGTATGTTTGTATGTATGTTTGTGTGTGTCTATCTATGTATCTACCTATCTATCTATCCATCTATCTATCTACCAATCACCTGTATATCCATTTTCTGCCTCTTTATCTTATTGGTCTTATTGATGCAGCAGCTGAAGGCCTTGACTTGTTCTATATTAGAGGCACTCTAGTTAAATATAGTCTGTGGAACAAGATGATAGGGATTTGAGTCTGGGCTCTCTCTCTTCCTAACTATAAGAAAAGTTTACCTAACTTCTTTGTTTTTCAGTCTCCTTTCCAGCAAAATGAGGAAATAATAGTACCTAACTATAGGTTTATTTTGAAGATTAAATGAGATAATACATTTTTACCTTTAGGAAGAATGCTTAATAAATGTTAATTATTATTATTTGTTGCTTTTTAGAGTCACTCTTCAGCTACCCAGATGTTTCTAGGGCAACTGAATTTATATTTCCGATTATACTTTATCAAAATATTCATGGAAAATTTATGCTATGCAATAAATGCTTATTTATTTCTGCATTTAAGATAGAAAATCTCTCTTTAAGACCTACCATGTATCCTGTTAATTCCTGCTACCGTATTAAAAAATAGAAAACTAATTTAGAAATAAATATAGAAGTTTCTAAATTTAGGTATTTAAAACCTAAATTGAGTAAATAAAAAGTATTTGAGATTTTTAAAACAATTAGTCAGAAAGAAACATTCATTTTTACTCGCCATGCTTTAAAGAGAGTTTGAGAGAGCAGTGGACAAAGGGAGCCTGAGAGAATAAACACCTACCCTGGGCAGATCTTAGCACACGGCTTTGCTCCACTCCACACCTTTCTGCAGAAGGATATTGGCATGATGAGAGCACATGTTCTGCATGTGGGCTCAATGTGGAGACTCTGAAAGGAGGAAATGAGCACGCTTTGTTGTAAACTGGCCCTGTCGCTACCTAGAACAAAGGATAGAATGTGAAAATTGATTCCATGTTATGTACCCTTTCCCAAAAATGGATAGAAGTGGACTGTCTGAGGAAGGAAACAAAGAATGCTCCAGCCTTTCTGTGGAAAAATAAATAGGAATGGGGTGTCTGAGGAAGTAAACAAAGAATGTTCCAGCCTTTCTGTGGATAAATAAAAATATTTTACACCCACTTTAAGCATAATGGATTACTTGCTGAATTTGCTTCAGGGACATAGGGATTGACAATATGGTATTGGACCACATCAATGAATGAGAAATTCTATGAAGGAGGTAATTGGAAAACAGAAAAAAATAAAGGAAGTAGAGCTTGTGAGTTGTGCACAGTTGCATTTTTTAATGCTCTATTGCCTGCTGGTATGACATGTAGAATCTTTCTGAGTTCTGTTTTTTATAACCCAGAACAAACTCATTT
Organism: Chlorocebus sabaeus; assembly: GCF_047675955.1. NCBI lineage: Eukaryota > Metazoa > Chordata > Mammalia > Primates > Cercopithecidae > Chlorocebus > Chlorocebus sabaeus. The sequence continues at coordinate 77,303,425 of NC_132905.1, forward strand.
CTTCTTAAATTTTAATAATGCTTAGTAAATTATTATTCCTTCTATCACAAATAAACAAAAAATTATGTTTAACAGTCAACTTAAGTCACATGTACATTTTCCCCCCGTTTATGTTTAACAGACAAGTTTATCTGTTTATGAGACAGCTCAAGTCACGTACACATTTTTTCCCTGTTAGGTAGAATGACCTTTCCTGAGTAAGAAGGTTACATAAAAATATTTTTCCTTTGGAAATTTGCATAAACTATTGAAGAAAACTTTCAAAACGAAATCTATGTTCTTATTCTTCACTTTTGTTATAATGTTTGTTATGGAGGTAAACATGCCTAAAAAGCGCTGCCCAGTCTTAACCCTTCTTTTTCCTCTATTTTCCCTTTTTGTCCAATACCTGCAGGTCAGGAAGAAGTTAGTAAATAAAGGAGAGGATGGTAGTTATTTGCATGAAAGCTTAGAACATTTGTTGTGAATGAGATCAGTTGGATCTGATGTTGTTCCTTTACATCGGAGAATGAATGAGAGAAGAGAGAGCCTGGTCTTCACTCATAGGTCTACTCTTATTAAAAAAAAAAAAAAAAAGGAAAGGAAAGATTGTGAAATCATTGTGAAAATTCTTGTGAAAGAAACTATAGGTTGGTGATTGTCAAGGAAGGGTGATGAGGTCAGACAAGGGATGCAGATGGCATTTCCTGTCCTCTGTCATCACCTATCCTTTGAATTAGAAACTGATTACAAATTTTGGTCCATTCAGATTATTACTGTGTTCTTTTGCTTTCCTATCTGTAAAGTGTATCTGGACTTCTTGATAATGTAAGATCATTCTACTGCTCCCTTGCCCTACACTGGACTTCAGGCCCCTCTGTGACATTATCTGATGTCCTTTTCCATTTCATGCTACACTCAGGGACCAGGGAAACCCATTGATTTTGCAGCTTCTGCTGAGGCACCGGGAATTATTTGAGGCTGCTCAGTCTGTCTGCCTTGATACATCCCCCAGCCATTTGTCCTCTGGGGTTTCATTGCTTCCTGGCATTCTACCCAGGAAAAAGGGCAAATCGAGAAAAGTATTGCTATGGTCTGAGCATATGGACCAAGAAGCTGTACCTCCCCCAAATTTATTTTTAAAAAAAATTTTTAAATTTTTTAAATTTAAAAATTTTGTATCTCCCCCAAATTCATTTGTTGAAACTTAATCACCAATGCGATGATATGGTGGGGGTGGGGGTGGGGGGTCTTTGGGAGGTTTCCATTAGAGAATGAAGAGAAAGTTTCTTCCATTAGAGAATGAAGACAAAGCCCTCATAGATGGGATTCATGTCCTTATAAACGAGGCACCAGAGAGATGCCTTGTCCCTTTCACCATGTGAGGACACAGCGAGAAGGCACCAGGAAATGGTGGCATTTATGGCATTTAGTTGCCACCCACCCAGTCTATGACAGGTAGTTTTGTTTCCTTTCTTTTCTTTATTTTTATTTGCTGTTGTTGTTGAGACGGAGTCTCACTCTATCATCCAGGCTGGAGTGCAGTGGCACAATCTCAGCTCACTGCAACCTCCACCTGCCCGGTTCAAGTGACTCTCCCGCCTCAGCCTCTCTAGTAGCTGGGATTACAGGTGCACGCCACCATGCCCGGCTAATTTTTTTTGTAGGTTTAGTGGAAATGGGGTTTCACCCTGTTGGATAGGCTCCTGACCTCGGTCGATCAGCTTGCCTCGGCCTCCCAAAGTGCTGGCATTACAGGCGTGAGCCACCGTGCCCGGTCTTATGACAGGTAGTTTCTACTCTCAGACACCTTAAGCCCTTTCTGCCTCCCCTCTTCCCAAGCTCACATTAAAAGATTGGGTGGACAAGTGTCCTTACTCAGGGACCCACAGCGTCTACTCAGCTTTTATATCTCCTCTAACTTTCCTCTGCTCCTATCCTGGGAATGTTTATCACATCTATAGAGTTCAAAATCTCTCCCTCACATTCTCACATATTTTTCTCACTTGTATTTCCTGCACAGGAGTCCCTTTGATTTATTCCAGAAGAGGGAATTTGTACATTTAAAAGCAAGGGCAGGCCATGTTTCTTTATCTTGCTATGTCATGCTTTCCCAGAGACAAAAGCAGCCTGGACAAGGAGGAAGGGATGTGGGATAAAAGGCATTTTAGGGGGGAAAACACCACCACCAAAAACATGTTGGTTAATATTGTGGAAATTTTATACTATCCCTAACACAGAGTGTGTATTTGAACCTGCTTGCTTCTCTGCCAGTAGACTGTAAGGGAAGGAAAAACTAAGTAGTCGATGTTAGTAAACTGGGCCTTACTGTGAATACGGGACAGTGAGTTGTACATTCTTGCGTAAGGCTACAATTCTGAAAAACTTAAAGCATTGATTTTCACTTTTCTTTCTTAAATCCCTGCACTTTTATTTAGTCACAGAACAAGAATTCTTATTTAAATTTTTTTTTTTTAATACTGATTTCTTAGCTTTTCAACCAGAAGATGTGATTTCAAAGGAAAGGGTAAACTGTTTAACGCAGATCAACTTAATGAAAATGATTTAATCAGTCAAAAACATTTACCAATCATTAACAGTATGCCATACAAAGTGTAAAAGTTCATTGGATGTTTGACACTGCCTGGGAATTGCTTTAATAGATTAGTGGGGTTTTTTTAAATTTTTAAAATCTATTATAGATTTAAAAAGGAAATATGTTCATTCTCATAAACCTGCACATTCACTGTGCCTTTTGCCTGTGGATCCTATAAGTTGGATCTGAGTGTTCTCCCTCATTGTTTAGCTGAAGTTCACATGCATTTTTAGATTCCAGATAGCAAACACTGAGTTCTGCTTTTTACATATAATAATTCACATAGGTATTCTGTAGTGTTGATGTTTTATGATGGAGATTGCTGCACAAATCTCCCATACACTGAATGTTGAGCAGCCATTACCATTATCTTGTCAAATTTTCTAAGGTATTTGGCACTAGTTTTGACAAATGGTCATGATGAAGCTGATTCAAATGGGTGACAGACAGCTGTAATGCAGTTCTACCAATTGATTTTTTGTCAGGGAATGATTCAAAAAGGCCAAGGAAAGCACTAATCCGAATTGACAGTGGGAGATCCATTTGTGCTGCAAACTGTAGGTGATTGTTAATGAGCTGGAAATCCTCAGCTGAGGTTAACTTTGTTGGAGCAAATCAGATAATTAGCATTGTCAACTCCCTACGTACCAAAAAAGGCATCCGTAAAGCCTGGCCCATGTGATTGTGTTTAAAATTAAGTGATTAAATACAAATAAAGATAAACTTTGTATCAGCTTGCTCATCATGTAAAGTGGATTAGCCATGTCATTAGGGTTCATCTAAATAAGCTGTATATATAGTGTGTGTGTGTATGTGTATGTATAAAAGCTTAGCAAATTTTGAGTGGTTGAGGAAAACAAAAGACAAAATAAAACACAAAGAAATATCTTCAGGTTAAATAGCTTCTGAATTATCTTTGTTTTCAGAGAAGACACATTTGTAAAATTTTTCTCTTTTTTCTTTTAATTACTGAAGAGACAATGGCATAAAGGAAATGACATCTAGCTCAATCAGAAAAATCTGTGTTCAAGTTCTACCTCCTGAATTTACATGTTCATTTAATACAGTATTTTTCAACTTTTTTTTCATTGTTGCCCTTCTAAGAATTAGTCTTTTTAGACATTTTTCCTAATTAGCTAAATGTCATTAAAATTTTAATCGTGCTGTATATCTGCTTATGGACTGTAATACATTCATAGTTGTATATTATGTCTGTTGTATGTTTTTTTGTTTTTCTTTGTTTGTTTCTTTGATTTTGTTAGAGTCTCGCTCTGTCATCCAGGCTGGAGTGCAATGATGAGATCTTGGCTCACTGCAACCTCCCAAAAACGAAGACTGATTAAATTATCTTCTGCAACGGTGCCAATGATTTTCTATAATAATGCTTAATTTAATTTATAATTTTTATTATTTTAAAGTGTGCTATTTTAAATTACAGGTTTATAAAAATCATTTGTGATAATTTCTCTAGATGAATCTTGCCTAGACATGGTGGCACAGTAATTGCTGAGCTAGGCAGTTTCTATCTAGGTTTAAAATTCTTATGACATTTCAAGTCCATTTTTAACTTGAAGAGAATGAGAAATTGCAAGGACTTCAAATTCACAGTGTGCCTGAGGCAGAGATTGTACTGAATTCAACTGGTACTATCATTCATGGGAGACAAAGTTAAAAATTGAAGTTGTATTCTTTAAATAGTATATTAAGTGTGTCTTGAGAAAAAGTTCACTTAGTTGGGGGGAGAAGTTTTCTTATTTTAAGCTTTCTACTAAAGTCATTATAAAACATACATAATTTAGATTAAAATTACATTATTTTGTCTTCAGGTTTGAGGGAAATCTTTATATCTGTTTTATTTTTGACAAGCAACTATAAGTGTAGATAGTAAAATCCAATCTGTAAATTCCCATAATTTTAATTTAAGGAGAATTATATATTTATTACACACACACACACATGCACACACGTTAAAGCAAACTAAATATGGCCTGAGAAGGACTCTGTACTTCTCTATTTGAGTCCTTGTGGATGAACTCTAACCTAGATTAATAGTCCAACAAAATTGAAAACCTAACTTAATAGTACACACCTATAACAAAGGCTGAGTGTTGGACAATCCCAGATGTCATACGTCAACCACTCATAGATTGCTGAATGTTCAAACTGCGTTCAAATAAGGCATATGCTGAGCTGTAACCAATCTCACTCTTTCTGCACCTCACTTCTGATTCCTCTAAGTCACTTTACCTTTTTTTGTCTATAAATTCGTTCTGACCACGAGGACTCCCTGGAGTCTCTGTGAATCTGGTGTGATTGGGGGCTGCCTGATTCGTGAATCATTCATTGCTCAATTAAACTCCTTTAAATTTAACCCAGCTGAAGTTTTTCTTTTATCAGATAGATAAATAGACAGACAGATAGAGTTAGAGAGAGAGATAGATAGATGATGGATAGACAGACAGACAGACAGACAGACAGATAGATAGATAGATAGATAGACAGATAGATAGTCTTGCGCTTGTGCTGAAGCCCAGGCTGGAGTACAGTGGCATGATCATGGCTCAGTGCAGCCTTGTAGTCTTGGGCTCAAGCGATTCTCCCACCTCAGTCTCCCAAGTGATTGAGACTACATGAGGCTACAGGTGTGCGCCACCACTCCTGGCTAGTGACTTTTTAATTTTTGTAGAGATGGGGTTCTGCTTTGTTGCCCAGGCTGGTCTTGAATTCCTGTCTTCAAGCTATCCTCCCATTTTAACCTCTTCAAGTGCTAGTATTACAGGCATGAGCCACCACGCCCAGTTGAATCATCAATATTTGAAAACAAATGAATTTCTTTTTTTTTTTTTTTGAGACGGAGTATCACTCTGTCGCCCAGGCTGGAGTGCAGTGGCCGGATCTCAGCTCACTGCAAGCTCCGCCTCCCGGGTTTACGCCATTCTCCTGCCTCAGCCTCCCGAGTAGCTGGGACTACAGGCGCCCACCACCTCGCCCGGCTAGTTTTTTGTATTTTTTAGTAGAGATGGGGTTTCACCGTGTTAGCCAGGATGGTCTTGATCTCCTGACCTCGTGATCCGCCCGTCTCGGCCTCCCAAAGTGCTGGGATTACAGGCTTGAGCCACTGTGCCTGGCCAACAAATGAATTTCTTAAATGTGGATTTAAATTACAACACAATCAACCACATAGAACAATTATAATATTGTAAATTTATTACAATAAAATTATAATTTTATTACAAACCCAAAGTCTTGAAACATGTGGATCATCATGAAAATGGCATTTTATAAGTCAAGGGTTGGTTAAGCATATAAATAACTGTTTACAGGTGATTGGAACATGACAATACGTTTATTCACATGCATTCCCAGTTTCCTTTAGTAAACGTAAGGCAGAAACACAGCATATTTTAGAGGTGATTGGTTGGCTTCTTATGGTGATGGGTTTACTGTTAAAGACCTTGCAGTTTTAGACTTGTGAGCTCTGTACCATCTGTGCCCACGTGATCACAGTATGTTTCACCACGCATTGCTCCGTACAGCAGAACTCTGAAGTGCACAACCTACAAAAATACAATTCAGTTTCAGGTCTACTCTTAATCCTTATCTTATTTATTAAGCTCAGTGTACTATTTATCAGTGAATTCCCAGCCCGCCCCATGGGCTTCTTACTGTTATATTTTTTTCCTTCCTAAGAAGCCTAGTTTAATTGAACACAGTTAGCCCAAAGGTATGAGACCTTGAATCCCATCAGCAATCTTTCTTTACCATGTAATCCACATACAGCATGATTTAAGCCACTTCATAAGTTTTGTCTACTTAAGTACATTATCCACAAGAGATTTCATTTCCCTCTAAGAGGGAAGCTGCTCTTTTGCCCCTCAATTACATGTGTAGATAAGATGTGATTTAGCTTCCTGAGGTAATATTACATTTCTTTTGGAGAGACAGCTTCCACAATTGATTCACTGTATAACTGAAACTGTGATATATTATGGCATTACTCATAAAAACAGATACGTTACAGGAGTAAAAGCATTCAGTTACTACTTTACTTGCATCTTCAAAAAAGAAATATTTTCATTGTGATTTTAAAATATCATTTATTAACTTACATAGTTGTCAGCATTTATTGAGTTTGTATCAAGCAATGTGCAAAGCTGTGGAAATACCAAAACAGTGGTTGGATACCTGTCCTAAGGAAACTCAGAATCTTATCTTATTAATTGTTGTCCCTTCAACATTTATTTTATCTACTGGACTCATTTTTTTAATTCATTCACTCATTTACTTAACAGACATTTTTTGAGCAGCTACTGGGTGCTAGTGGGAAAGGCATACAAAAAGTTTTAATAAATATATGATGTATACTCAGAAAGTATGGCAATCCTGGATGTGTGCCAATCTGATCTTTCTTCAAGAGAAAACCTGTCTGGAGTGCAGTCAGGTAACAGGTTTGATAGACAGTGCCCTTGGAATGTGCATCAGCCCTGAGTTCGTTGGAGGGACTGCTCTAGACAATAAATGGGCAGTCATGGGGAGTAGGTTGTATCCATTGCTGCTCAATACAGGACTCCTCTAGCAGCCATCTTTGCTCTGGAGCTCTCTGTTCGTTAGTTGAGAACTTCTCTGAGTTGCAGTTTATCTGAAGCTCTTGTTCAATTCTACTTCTTTCCTCCTTTCCTCCCATATTAGTCCATTCTTATGCTGCTATGAAGAAATACCTGAGACTGGGTAATTTATAAACGAAAGAGGTTTAATTGACTCACAGTTCGGCCTGGTTTGGGGGCCTCAGGAAGCTTACAATCATGGCAGAAGGGGAAGCAAACACGTCCTTCTTCACATGGCAGCAGCAAGGAGAAGTGCCGAGGAGAAGGGGAAAAGCCCCTTAAAAAAACCATCAGATCTTGTGAGAACTCACTCACTATCACAAGAACAGCATGTAGGTAACTGCCCTCACGATCCAATGGTCCCTCTCACTACATGTGGGGATTATGGGAACTACAGTTCAAGATAAGATTTGGGTGGGGACACAGCCAAACCATATCACCACCAAAACAAATCAGACCTGTATTGTGGTCTGAAGGCTTCCCCTACAAACTCCTGCATCCTCACTCCTTTGTCTTTCACAGGCAATACCCTCTATCAGTTTGTTGTGTTTCTAACTCTGTATTGGTGCCTGCTTCTGGAAGACCTCAACTGATACAGATGGTGATAGGCACAATTTAAAAAAACTTGGTAGCATGGGAGCAGGGATGTGGTTTACATGTGAAAATGGAAAAGTTAGCAATTTTAAAGCACAATAAGAGAGGTCTCCCTGAGAAGTTGGCTTTTGAACAAAGTCTTAAAGGAAAAAGGAATGTTCTATGCGGATATCGAGGCAGAAGGAACTGCCAGTGAAAAAATGGCCCTTAGATGAGAATACTATCCTGGAAAGGTATGACAAATTCACATGCAGGTTGTGGATGATGGAGAAAAGCAGAAAGTTTTCACTTATTATTGAACAAAGTTTGGTGGAAGAAGGATAATTTTTTGAGTCCCTGCAATGATGTGAAAGTCACAGATCTCAAATGTGGAGTCAGGGACAATGTTTCCATCTACCAATCATGATTGTAGGAAAGAAACAAGCCAGGGAAAATGACTCTGCATAAATTTTTAAAAGATGAACAATTGTCCTAAGATGAGTCAAAGTTGGTATAAAATTCTCTAGTGATTCTCAGGCACTTCCAAGTGCTAAAAAATATATATGATGCAATAGTTGTAAAAAATTAGAATAAAACTTATTAAAATTACACATATGTACATTACATATACAAATACTCTAAATTTTGTTCATAGTTTATAGTATTAATTTTGATTTCGAATAATGTTTTGAAGATTTTCTATTTTATCTCATTATTTTAAAAATAATAAAAATATAAAACCAAAGCATTAGATTACTTTGTGGCTGAGGATTAATATACTCTGTTGCAAAATATTCTCAAATCCCTGGGAAATCAGTTAAAATGCCCTCTTGAGACAGAGCTAAGAAATAAAAGCATCATGTTTTCTTCTAGTTTTACATTGAAAATCAAATGATGTGGAGGAAACACACAGGGAGAAAATGGAAAGCCTAGTAAGATAAATCATGTGAAATAATTCCCAGAGGTTAGGTTTGCCATCTATCTATAGAGTAGTCAAAAAAGATCGGGTTGGGTTGGTTCTATGAAGCATGAAGAGACCATGCTGAGGTTACACGCACACCCCCATACACACCAGACAGAGTGGATGATGCACATATTTGAATAAGGTGTGTGCGTAATGAAGAATTGGTTACAGTATCATTAACTCTCCAAATGCTAAAATAAAATCCAAAACTAGTGCTGATGGAGAAAGTCTGATAAATCTTAAGCCCTGAACTACTTAAGATGAACTGAAGTGCAAATATCCTTAGCAAACTTTTCAATTCTGAAACGTTTTCCTTAAAGTAGGAGCTTGTCAAAATAGGTTCCAGACACTGAACAATACATTTCCTTCCCCAGCATCTCGTTGAATCAGAAAATATGAATTTTACCTTCTGGATGTCTGATCCCAGTCAATGCATTGTCCTGTAACTCATGATTTCTCAGGGTCTCCAGCAATAAAACACAGCAAGAACAATGGATTCATACCAGATGGAGGCATTGCCAAACCCTCAAGGCTTTATTTGTGTCTACGTTAAGAGAGGAAGGCAGAGAAACAGATGCCAGAAACAATCAGACAGTTGTCAGGGCAGGAAAATAAAAACACTGAAGGGAAGCTGTGTCTTGTGAAACAGACAGTTAAGAAATTAAAACATCTGATCACAAAATGCTATGCCCAGAGGCATTAATCTTTGGTTTCTTAAAGAAAAGAAAAATGATAGACAGAAGAAATACAGTTCCCAGAGGTAACTTAATTCCCTACGAAACATTGGAATATACAGAGTTTAGAAAAAATAAGAATTTTTTTTTATTTGGGAAGGAATAATAGTAATTACAGACGTTGACTGAGCAAATATTGAAAATAATATTGCATATATTTAGTCATTATTGTTATTAGGGTAATGATGAAAATTTTGGTGACTAGTTTTTTAACTTGTGGAAAGTTAATAATTAGTATTATGGTCATTTATTAGTGCTTTTCACCAAAAATTTCCCTTTTGGCATCCCTCAAAGTTGGATTTTGCTGTGTGACTTATTTTGATGACTAACATGGGTGTGGAGGTGATGGGTGTCTCTTGCAGGTGGAAGATTTAACATCTAGTGCATAATTCTACACATTCCTTTTTTTCCAGTCTTGACAATTGTGGAAGCACTGAAGTGCAGTGTGGGATCCTGAATAAGGGTGATGTACAACAGAGCAAGGTGTAGCAAAAGTCTGATTGTTCTAAGCCATTGATTTTGGGGTTACTTATTTCCAAGCATAACCTAACCTCTCCCTTTGGATGTCAATATTTGGTAATAAATTCCAGGCATTCCTAGGATAGCAACCGATTTCTCTGCTCATGGGCTTTTAGAAAATTGTTATCAGTTATGTAGATTCTACAAAAAGGGCTTTGGCGAATTTGAATACATAAAATTAGCAGATCCCTTGGAAAAGATTATGTGTGTTTTGTTTTGTTTTGTTTTGTTTTGGGACAGAGTCTCTCTCTGTGGCAGAGGCTGGAGTGCAGTGATGCGATCTCGGCTCACTGAAACCTCCACCTCCCGGGTTCAAGCGATTCTCATGCCTCAGCCTCCTGAGTAGGTGGGATTACAGGTACCTGCCACCATGCCTGGCTAATTTTCGTACTTTCTGTAGGATGGGTTTTCACCATGTTGACCAGGTTGGTCTTAATCTCCTGACTTCAGGTGATCCACCTGCCTCGGTCTCCCAAAGTACTGGGATTACAGGTGTGAGCCGTGAGAATGGCGGAGCTTGCAGTGAACCGAGATCGCACCACAGCACTCCAGCCTGGGCGACACAGCGAGACTCTGTCTCAAAAAAAAAAAGAAAAGAAAAGAAAAAAAAAGGTTTGAGAATGTGATTTTTTTTTTTTCCAGCAACCTTAGCATGTAGTATGATATTCTTTTGGGGTCAAATAATTCACTGGAAACCTGTGCATCACATGCACTAACTGAGATTCAAAAAGCAGTTATACTAAGAAGTGGCTGAATTTAGATGTGTGAGCCAAGTCTTGAGCCCATACTATGAGAAAATCTGAGATCTGGGTCAAGAAAATTGATCCAAAGACAGGAGACGAATCTAGTAGGCAGACAGTGAAGGGACAGAGAGGACGGGTATAATGCAAGTCACGTTTTTCAAAATTAGTGAAAGATGAGAAACTACAGGTCTAAAAAGACTAGATACCCCTAAAAAAATAAATATCAAAACAAAACAAAAGCAACAACAACAATGACAATAAAAACAGCCTCCTACACTTAGATACATCACTGTCAACTAGCTAAAAATGAGAGATTAAGGGAAAAATACATCTTAAAGGCAGCCTGAATTGGGACGGTTGAGGTGCTGCACAGAGAGGAACAAGGGTAAGAAACACATCAGACTTATCTAAAATTATACAAGACAGAAGACAATTGAATGCGCATCTTAAAAATGCTGCAATAAACAATAAGTACTATCAACCCAGGCTTCTCTACCTGGTGAAAATATCTTTGAAAAACAAAGACATAATAAGCACTTTTTCAAACCAACAAAGGCTGAGAGGATTTCTTGCCTGAGACCTGCAGTACAAGGTATGTTAAAAGACATTCCTCAGGCAGAAGGAGTGTGAGATCTAATGGAAAAAGATGAAAGCCATTTTTTGTCACTGTTAAACTCTTTAAAAATCATTGACTTTCAAAGACCAAAATAATTGACTTTCAAAGCACTGTGAGTTATAACAAATGTAGAAGTAAAATGTATGAAGATATAGTTCAAAGGATGGGAAGAAAGAAATTGAAGTATACATGAATAGTGTAAAAATGTTTGATGGTAGAATATGCTAACATTTTGTTTATTATAAACCCTAGAGCAATCATTAAAAATTTTAAAAAGCGATGTGGCTAAAAAGCCAACAGTTTAGATGAAAAATAATAAAAAATAATAATTAGTAGAAAAGAAGGTAGAAACAGAGGAATAATGAGGACCAACAACAGATGGAGCAAATAGAAAACAAAAATCAACATGCTCAACTATATCAATAATTACATTAAATGTAAATGATTTAAATACCTTAGCAAAAGGCAAGTCTATCAATTTAGATAAAAAAGACACAACAATGTGGTATCTATAAGAAACCCACCTTACATATAAATACATCAATGTAAAGCAAAATTATGTGAAAGCATATAGCATTTTAAAGAAAGATGGAAGTATTAATATCAGCAAAGTCAACTTCAAAACAAAGACTATTACCATATGAAAAAGGTTTTCTATATAATAACAAAAGAAGACATTACAATTTTGTCATCTTAACTATTTTTAAGTGTACAATTTCAGAGTAATTATGTTTACGACATTGTGAAACAGATTTCCAGAACCTTTTCATTTTGCAGAACTGAAACTACACCCATTAAAATAACAACTCCCCTTTACCTCTTCCCCCAGCTCATGGTAACCACTATTCTACATTCTATATTTATAAATTTGACAACATTGAATACTTAATATAAGTAGAATCACATAGTATTTATTTGTCCTTTTTTTTAAAAAAAAAAATGACTTATTTTTGTTACTATAATGCCCTAAAGCTCCATGCATATTATAGCATAGTATAAGATTTCCTTTCTCTTTAAAGTTGCACAGCATTTTATTCTATGTACATAATATATTTTGTTTATTCATTGCTTCATGAGCCTTTGGGTCCCTTTCATCTCTTGGTTATTGTGAATGGTGCTGCTATAAATAGTGTGCAAATATATCTTCAACACCCTGCTTTCAATTCTTTTGAATATGTACCCAGAGGTGGGATTCTGGATCATAAAGTAGTTCTATTTTTAATTTTTTGAGAACCTCCATATCATTTTTTATAGTGGTTGTACTATTTTTATTTTCTGCCAAAATTATATAAAGGTCTCAATTTCTCTACACACTCATCAACACTTGTTATTTTCTGTTGTTCATGATGGAAGTCATGCTAATGAATGTGCAGTGATATTGCACTGTGGTTTTGATTTGCATTTCTCTGATGATCAGTGACATTGAACATCTTTTCGTATGCTTTCTGGCCATTTGTATAGCATCTTTGGAGAAATGTCTCTTCACGCCCTTGGCCTATTTTGTGATTGGGTTAGATTTTTTGTTGTTGAGATATAGGAGTTCTTTATTTATTCTGCATATGAATTCCCTATCAGATATCTGTGATTTGCACATATTTTCTACTTTTTCCCCATTTTATAGATTGCCTTTTCACTCTGTTGACTGTTCTTTAATGACCAAAAGTTACAAACTATGATGGATTTCCATTTGTCTGCTTTTTGCTTTTATTGACTGCTTTTGGTGCCACATCACAAAATGTTACCCAATTAGCATGAAACTTTTCATCTGTTTTCTCCTAGGAGTTTTATAGTTTTAGATCTTTCATTTAGATCGTTAATCCATTTTGAATTAATTTTGTGTGTGGTGTAATATAAGGGTCCAGATTTATTCTTATGCCCATGGATGTTTAGTTTTCTTTGCTCTATTTGTTGAACAAATTGTCCTATTCCCATGGAGTGGTACCAGCACTTTGTCAAATATCATTTGATGATATACATAATGGTTTATTTCTGGACTCTCAATACTATTCCACTGGTCTGTATGTCTGCCTTTATGCAAATCCCACATTGTTATGATTATTGTGGCTTTGTAATTTTTTTTGTAAATATGTAATTTGTAAATATTCTTGAAATATGGAAGTGTGAGTCCTCCAATTTTGTTCTTTCTTTTTTTTTTTTTTCCAAAATTGTTTGGCTTTCAGGGTACCTAGAGATTCTATATGAATATTAGGATAAATATTTTTATTTCTGCAGAAAAATGCCATTACAACTTTGATAGACATTTCATTGAATCTGAAGATCACTTTTTGTGGACATATTAAAAACATATCAGTTATTTGTGTCTCCTTTATTTTCTTCTGGCAATATTTGTAGTTTTCAGTATACAGGAATTCCAACCCCTTGGTTAAATTTGTTCCTAAGAATTTATTTTTTTCCTGATGCTATTGTAAATGAAATTGTTTTCTTAATCTCCTTTTCAGATTGTTCATTGTTAGTGTATGACACACACAGACACACAACTGAGTTTTGTGTGTTGATTTTTTATCAGTCAACTTTGCTGAATGTATTTATTAATTCTAACATGCTTTTTCTTGGTATGTGAAATATTTAGGATTTTCTAATTCTAAGGTTATATCATCTGTAAAAAGAGATTATTTTACTTCCTTTCCACTTTGGATGTCTTTTATTTCTTTTTTTTTTTTGCCTAATTGCTCTGGTTAGAACTTCCGATACTATGTATAATATAATTGGTAACAATGCAGATTATTGTCTTGTTCCTGATCTTTTATAGAGAACTTTTAGATTTTCATCAGTGAGCATGATGTGTTAAAGTTGTTTCCTTCGTTTCCTAGTTTGTTGAGTGTTTTTATCACAAAAGGTGTTGAATTGTGTCACATGTTTTTCTGCATCAATTGATGTCGTTGTGTGGTTTTTGTCTCTCATTCTGTTAATGTGGTGTATTACATTAATTGAATTTTATGTGTTGAATCATACTTACATTCAAAGAATAAATGCATCTTGATTACAGCATACAATCATTTAAATATGCTGTTGAATTGTTTGATAGTATTTTGCTGAGGATTCTTGCATCGAGATTCATCAGGGATATTGGTCTATAGTTTTTTTTTTATAGTGTCTTTGTCTGGTTTCGGTAAAAGGATAACGCTGACCTTATGAATGAGACTGAAAGAGGTTTCTCCTCTTTAACATTTTTTGTAAAAGTTTGAGGAAGATTGGTCCTAATTATCCTTTCAATGGTTGGTAGAATTCTCCAGTAAAGCCATTTGGTCCTAAGCTTTTCCTTGTTGGGAGATTTTTTATTACTGGTTCATTCTCCTTACTAATTATTGGTCTGTTTGTATTTTCTATTTCTTTATGATTTAGTCTTGATTTATAAGGGTCTTGTATTCATGATTCAGTAGGTTGTGCATTTCTTGGAATTTATCAGGGTATCCTAGGTTACTCAATTTGTTGTCATACAATTTGCTTGTAGTAGTCCCTTTTTTATTTCTGTGGGATCAGTTATAACACCCCCTTTCACCACTGATTTATGTTATTTGAGTCTTGTATTTTTTCTTAATCTAGCTAAGAATTTGCCAATTCTGTTGATTTTTTCAAAGAACCAACTTTTAGTTCTGCTATTTTTAAAGCTGTTTTTGTTTCCTTATTAATCTCTGCCTTAATCTTTATTCTTTTCTTTCTGTGTTAGCTTTGGTATAGTTTGTTCTTTTTTCTCTACTTTCTTGAGTTGTAAAGTTGTTAATTTGAGTTTTTTGTTTTCTTTCTTCTTTTTAAAATGTATGCATTTATAACTATAAACACTTCTCCTACCATCGCTTTTGCTGCATCCCATGCATTTTCATATGCTGTATTTTTCTTTTCATTTGTTTCATGGTGTTTTCCTTTTTTTCTTCTTCTTCTTTGGCCCATTGCTTAAGTGCATGTGGTTTAATTTCCACATATGTGTGGATATTCTAATTTTTATTTTGCTATTGATTTCTAGTTTATTTCCTTTGTGATCAGAAACTATATTTTGTATAATATCAGTCTTTTCTTTTTTTTTTCTTTTTTTTTATTATACTTTAAGTTCTAGGGTACATTAGCACAACTTGCAGGTTTCTTACATATGTATACTTGTGCCATGTTGGTGTGCTGCACCCATCAACTCATCAGCACCCATCAACTCGTCATTTACATCAGGTATAACTCCCAGTGCAATCCCTCCCCCCTCCCCCCTCCCCATGATAGGCCCTGGTGTGTGATGTTCCCCTTCCCGAGTCCAAGTGATCTCATTGTTCAGTTCCCACCTATGAGTGAGAACATGCGGTGTTTGGTTTTCTGTTCTTGCGATAGTTTGCTGAGAATGATGGCTTCCAGCTGCATCCATGTCCCTACAAAGGACACAAACTCATCCTTTAATATCAGTCTTTTAAAGGTTGTTGAGACTTGTTTGTTGCTTAACATGTGGTTTATCCCAGAAAATGTCAAATGTGTACTTGAGAAGAATGTATATTCTGCTTCTGCTTGGTTGGATGGATTATTCTGGGTATATTTATTAGGTCCAACTGGTCTATAGTGTTGCTTAAATCTTCTTTATTTTTATTTACATTCTATTTTGTTATTTTATACATTATTGCAAGTAGGTCTATTAAAGTCTTCTACTTTTTTGCTATTTATTTCTCTCTTCAATTCTGTCTGCTACATATATTAGGAGCTCTTATTTTTATGTGTAAATATTTATAATTATTGTGTCTTCCTGGTGAATTTACTTTTTTAACTGTATAATGCCCTTCTTTTATTCTTATAACAGTTTTTGACTTAAATTTTATTTTGTCTGATATTAATAGAGCCACTCTTTTCTATTTTTGTCACTGTTTGCATGGAAGTTTATTTTTTTCTCCCTTCACTGTCAGCTATGTGTGTCCTTAATTGTAAAGTTAGTTCTTGCAAACCAATCTATGATTTGATTAGGAAGTTTAATCCATTTATATTTAATGTAATTACTGATATGGCAGGACTTACTATTACCATTTTC
This sequence comes from Chlorocebus sabaeus, assembly GCF_047675955.1. Taxonomy (NCBI): domain Eukaryota; kingdom Metazoa; phylum Chordata; class Mammalia; order Primates; family Cercopithecidae; genus Chlorocebus; species Chlorocebus sabaeus. The sequence goes on from NC_132905.1 coordinate 77,319,767, forward strand.
ATTTTTTTATGTCTTATAACTTTTTATTCCTCCTTTTCACTCTTTCTGCCTTTCTTTTCTTTCATTGACATTTTCACAAGGACATGCTTTGATTCCCTTCTTATTTTCCTTTTTTGTATGTTCTATAAAATGTAGTTACCATTGCAATTACATAAAGCATCTTAATGTTATAACAGTTCATTTTAAACTGATGGTAATTTCAATTGCATACAAAAGCTCTACTCCTATACAGCTCTACCTCCCCCACTTTGTGTTATTGTCATCACAAATTATTTTTTATATATTGTATATTCATCATAAAGATTTACAGTTAGTGTTAGATGTTTTTATCATTTAAATTCTTATTTATAAAAATTAAAAGTGAATTTGTGCATCAAGATTATGTTAATACAGGTTACCATATTTGTCCATGTATTATTTTTATGGAATAACTTATTTACAAGTGATTTTCTGTTACTGTCTAACATCTTTTTGTTTTACCTGAAGGTGTCTCTTAGCATTTTGCAGCGCAGGTCTGGTAGTAATGAACTCCCTCAGCTTTTGTTTATTTGGGAAAGTCTAAATTTCTCCTTCATTTTTCTAGGAAAATTTTTCTGGATACCATATTCCTGGTTGGCAGGGTGTTTTCTTCTTTCAGCACTTGGAATATGTCACCCTACTTCCTTCTGATCTGCAAAGTTTCTGTTAAGAAATCCTGTGATAATCTTGTGTTATATCTCTTGTGTGTGATGAGTCACTTTTCCCTGGCAGATTTCACAATTCTTTGTCTTTGATTTTTGACAGTTTGGTGATAATATGTCTCGGTGTGAGTCTCTTTAGATTTATTGTGGCTAGAGTCTTTTGAGCGTCTTGAATTTGTGTATGAAATCATTTTTTCCCTTTTCCTTCTGATACATCTATAATGTATATATTGATTTGCTTGGTACTGACTTGTAAGTCCCTTAGGCTATCTTCACTTTTTTCATTCTTTTTTGTTGTTGTTGTTCCTCTGACTTGATGATCTGTCTTCAAGTTCATTGATTTTTTTTTCTTCTGCCTTATCTAGTCTGCTATTGAAGATTTTTAGTGAATTATTCACTTTGCTTACTGTATTTTTAAGCTCCAAAATTTCTGTTTATTTATCTTTATCATTTCTATCTCTGTTGATATCCCCATTTTTTTCATGCATCATTTTCCTGATTCATTTAGTTGTCTGTGTTTTCTTATATCTCACCAGGCATTTTTATGATAGTTATTTTATGATTTTTGTCAGGAAGTTCATAGATCTGTTTTTATTTAGGAATGATTTCTGTAACTTTTTTTTTTTTCTTTGATCGTGTCATATTTTCTTGCTTCTGTGCATGTCTTGTCATTTTTGTTGTTGCTGAGACTTGACATTTTAAAACAATCATCTCACCCAGTAAAGACTGTCTCACCCAATCTTTACAGACTGGCTTTGTTCAGGGGGACACTTTCATTGACGAGTATATCTAGAGATCTAGAATGTATCAGACATCTTTGGAGTATCTTCTTTGGGCTTGTGTATATACTTTTAGTCATCACAAATTTCCTAATCAACTTGTTCCTGCTTTTTCTCTTTTGTTTCACCTGGCATCTTCCTGTGGAATTACATCTCTAATATGCTGCCATAATATGCTGTGTCTGTTTTCATAGACTTCCAAAAAGATCTACAGCCTCATGATCATTCTGAGTCAGGTGAGACAGATACCAGTTCTTCGGAGAGCCACAGACTAGTCAGAACAATGGTCCACTCTTTTATTTCTGTTCAAAGGGAGAATCCCTGGTGTGGAAGGTTTCCTCTAGATAGCAGTGTTAGGTTGAAGAAAGGCAGGACATGTATAGTTTTGTGAAATGCTGCACATTTTCCTGCCTCTTTCACTGGAATCCCTTCTTGGTTATACATTGAACTGGATCTAACAACTTCTTAACTGGTCTCTCTCGAGTTTTTGCAAAGTTGTTATTCTCTGTATTTATTTGTTAACTTGGTATTCCTGTGAGAAAATGAGAGCCTGGAACTTCCTAGTTCACCATCTTGCTGAGGTTACTATGCTCTAAAACTCTAAAATTTTAAGGTCTCAGTAATAAAGCTTCAAAATAAAGTAACATTTATAGAACTGAAAGGAGCTCTTGTTATAGACTGAATTTGTCTCCCAAAATTTTATATTTTGAAGCATTAGCTCTCAGTGTGGCTGTGCTTGGAAATGAGGCCTTTATGGAAGTAATTAAGGTTGAGGTCAGAAGAACAGGATCCTAATCTGATATGATTCATTTCCTTATAGGACGAGACACAGAGAGCTTTCTCTTTCACTCTCTCTGCACACATGCACTAAGGAAAAGCAGTGTGAGGACACAGGGAAAAAGTGACTGTCTTTAATCCGAGATAGAAGACTCCATCAGAAACCAACCATGCTGCAACCTTGATCCTGGACTTCTAGTCATCAGAACTTTGAGAAAATATGTTTCAGTTGTTTAATTCACTCAGTCTATGGTATTTTGTTATGGCAGCCTGACCAGACTGATACAGAATGAGAAAAATTTATCGCTAGGTAGTTGGCAACTTCAAAACCCTTTTAACAATGATTAATAGGACAAATAGATAAAAATATCAGAAAGAATATAGAAGACTTGAACAACACTATCATCCAACTTCATACAATTGATATTTATAGAACAATCTATGCAACGATTACTACATTCGCATGATTTTCAGTACACATGAAACATTAATCAATTTGACAATGTACTGAATCTTAAGGTAATTTTCAAAAATTATAAATTGAAAGCTTACAAAATATATTAGGTTTTTTTTATTGCTGTGTAACAGGTTACCACAAGCTTAGCACCTTAAAATTCTACCTAATTCCACACAAATTCTACATAAACGCTTCAAAAGAATAGAAGAGGCAGAAATATTTGTTTTGTTTTGTTTTTAACTCTTATTTTAAGTTTAGGGGTATATAGGCAGGATGTGCAGATTTGTTACATAGGGAAACATGTTTAATGGGGGTTTGTTGTACAGATTATTTTATCACTCAGGTATTCAGGCTAGTATCCATTAGTTATTTTTTTCTTGATCCTCTTCCTCCTCCCACCCTCCACCCTACAATAGGCCACAGTGTGCCTTATTCCCTCTATGTGTCCATGTGCTTTTGTTTTCATCATTTAGTTCTTACTTATAAGAAAGAACATGCAGTATTTGGTTTCTTCTTCCTGATTAATTTGCTAAGGATAATGGCCTCTAACTCCATCCATGTCCTTGAAAAGGACATGATCTCATTCCTTTTTATGGATGCATACTATTTCATGGTGTATATGTGCCACATTTTCTTTATCAAGCCTATCATTTGTTGATGGGCATTTAGGTTGATTTCATGTCTTTACTATTGTGACTAGTGCTGCAATGAATATATGCATGCATGTATTTTTATAATAGAACAATGTATATTCCTTTAGGTATATACTCAGTAATGGGATTGATGGGTTGAATGACATTTGAGACAGGAACATTTTAAAGCTTTTTTTCTGAGACTGGTATCACTCTGACTTAAAAAACCCCAAAGATATAAGAAATAAAAATTACAGTCATTATCCTTCATAAATGTAGATAAAAATTTCTTAAGAAATTTAAACATATTCAATCCAGAAATATATTTTAAAATATGCATCATGGCCAAATGGGGCTTATGCCAGGAATGCAAGATAGTTTCATCATCAAAATCAATGGCTTTAATATACCATATCAGCAGTCTTAAAAAGAAAAGAAAGCATGATCATCCCTATAGATGTAGAAAAAGTATTATATAAAATTCAACATTCATTCATGATAAAATCTCTCAGCCTACGAGGAATGGAAGGAAACGTCCTCATCCTGATGAAAGGTCTACGAAGTCCTATATGATTTGGGCTCTTTTATCTTCCCAGCTTCATCTCTTTGTACTCTCTCACTTGCTCACCTGCCAGCATGTCCCCACCTTATAGACTTTGCATTAGTTTTTTCCTCTGCCTAGAATGTTTTTCCATCAGATAGCTACATGGCTCATTTCATCTCCTCCTTTCTTGTCCAGTAGTCCTGTTATTAGGGAACATTACCATAGTAATTACTTTTTAAAATTCTAACCCCTCCCTTGGATTTGTTTTTGTACTGAAAAAAAAAAAAAAAAGGCACACTTACTTCCTTTCAACATGTTATGTAATTTACTTAAGATGATGATTATTATTTTTGGTGTATTTTACTCTGTGTTTTTTAACTACTGTATTCCTAGTGTAGGGCAGACTTCAGCATATTGCAGGCAGTTTATAGATACTTATTAAATTAATAAAGAAAGAAATCATGAATTTTAGAAGTTGTGGAATGGAGTACAACAATAGTAACTCCTTTAACAGCTTCAGTCCTCTGGAGAATAGAGTTGTGAAAGAATACTTCTTTTTTCTTAACAAAAATATAAGGTTGTAGATTCTATAGGTCTTTAATTTCCAGATCCTGGTGATAGAGGAGGTAAGAGTCTAATTCTTGTTTTTAAGAGGACATGAAATGAGAATAGGAGTTCAGCAGAGATGAGATGAATGCTGTAGTCACACAATAGTAACTGTGCTCCATTTCTTATTTTTTTTCCTTCTGTGTTGTTGAACTTTGCCAAGGAATAGAAAATTTTGAAACAGGTCATTCCTTTTCTTCAAAGAATCGTGATTCTCATTCTTTTATCTTGGAAATCCCTGTGGGAAATATAAAATTTATAGACACCAGAAATGCTCTATTCTGCACTGTAGTGACTGAACTAGTCTCTGGTTTAAGACTTGTTATTTTCTTATGCTTTTCTCTTGGTGAAGACATCAACATCTAAGTTTTCTGGAATAACTTGGAGCATTGTGTATGTTTCATATATAAGCTTTTGTTATTACATGAAACTTCTTGGTTTAAGTGGTACTTCTGGAGACATCATTTTGTGCCTACAGCTGAGAGAGATGGTTTTCACAATGATGTCAGATACTGTATGAAGAGCAGCTAGTGAAATAATTCAGAAATAAACAATTTCCATTAGCTTACCTTTTCCCCAAGAATTGTATTTATGTTTTCTTTTGTTCTTGGAGACAACATTTGAAATCATAGACCTAATGTATACATTTAGCAGTCTCATGCTTTAGAAAATGTGTTACAATGAGCAAAATATTATTTTAAAAAATACTGATTGAGTAGAAATCCTTAAAACATAAATTAGTTTTACTGAATGTATACTTGGTATTATAATATTATTGTACTGCTTATGTTGTTTTATTTGAATGATAAAGGTGAATTCTGTTTTTTGTTTTTTTTCCTAAACCAGTCAGAAAAAATCTTGTGTGTGAGTTTGTGTGTGTTGCTTTTAAAAGGTTATTTCATTACGTGATGTTGGCTTAAGGAGAATTTATTACTTTCATATTTAAAGATAGACGGCCATGGGTTAGATTTTTTCAAATTACTACCTAAGGTTATACAAATATGAACAGACTAGAATAGTTATTTTTAGTAAGGGCAAGTGAAGAGACAAACCTGTAACTGAAGTCGGTATAGTCAAAAGGGTTTAGTTCATGCTCGACTGAGATGTACTCTTTTCACTAGGTATCATTTCTGAAACTTGAACTAGGTCAAGATGAGGTGCATTTCTTTTATATTTTGGAAGGATAAAATTTAAATAATTAAAAATTGGAGTCCCATAGTATTTCATTTTTTTCCCTACTGGAGAGGGAGGGTATTTTATGAAATGGTGATTTACTTTGTAAGAAGTAAACTAAACTTGCGCAGAATTTCAGGAGAGGAGAATTGAGAGTTCATTCCCTGATTGATCAACAGAATATGTTAACCCATACAACGTTTGTTTAACATCTTCTATGGGTTGAGCACTGGCTCAGATACTTAGAAAGCAAATATAAATAAAATGAAAGTCCAGCTCTCATGGAGCACAATTTCAATTATAAAATATTATATATATTTTCAGATGATATATTTCTTATGCAATTTGGTTTGTACTGAAGATAACTGATTTTTTCATACATTTCTGATTATAGACATAATTTATGAACTTCTCACAATTTTCTTTATAATAATTCCAAAGTGATTTTAGTGCAAAGCACTATTAACACTATTGTTTTGCCTTTCTTAATATAGGTATATCAATAGGTTGCTTATCATTTTACATATGAGTGTACATTTTAAATAATGGTTTTAATGATTATATGATAATAGGGAAATAATCTCCTGTGGCCAAGCATTTTGATTTTCTGCTATTAGGAAGAAGAGATCTTTGGGTGAAACTGACTGTATTTTTAGGGTAAATTCCTATGAGTGGCGTTATGTGGTAGTATTAAGGATATTTTTAAAACTTTGGTAATATTTCCAAATTGACCTCTAGAAGTGTTGAATGGTTTGAAAGAACATCCTATTTTATTATTATTATTATCATTTTTTTTTGAGATGGAGTCTCACTCTGTTGCCCAGGCTGGAGTGCAGTGGTGCGATCTCGGCTCGGTGCAAGCTCCGCCTCCTGGGTTCACGCCATTCTCCTGCCTCAGTCTCCCGAGTAGCTGGGATTACAGGCGCCTGCCACCACACCCAGCTAATTTTTTGAATTTTTATTAGAGAAAGGGTTTCACTGTGTCAGCCAGGATGGTCTCGATGTCCTGACCTCGTGATCCGCCCACCTCGGCCTCCCAAAGTGCTGGGATTACAGGCGTGAGCCACTGCGCCCGGCCTATTTTATTATTTTTAACTATTTAAATGAACAAATGAAAAATTGCATATATCTACGGTATACAACATGATGTTTTGATACATGTATACATGGTAAAATGATTAAGTTGGTCTAGTTAACATATCCATCACCTCACATTTTATGTTTTTTATGTGATGAAAACTTTTAAATTCTACTCTTTTAGCATTTTCCAAGGATACAATATATTGTTATTAACTGCAGTCAGCACGATGTACAAGAGATCTCTTGAACTTATTCCTCCTGTCAAATGAAACTTTGTACTCTCTAACCAATGTCTCCCATTTCATGACTCCTGCACTCTCCCCTAGCTTCTGATAACCACCATGCTATTCTCTGCTTCTACAAGATCTATTTTTTAATGATTCCACATATAAACGAGATCATGTAATATTTGTCTTTCTGCTTCTGGCTTATTTTATGAAGCATAATATCCTCCAAGTCCATCCATTTTACTGAAAATGGTATAATTTCCTTCTTTTCTTAAGGCTGAATAGTGTTTCATTAGGTGTATATACCACATTTTAAAATTCATTCATCTGTTGATAGACACTTAGATTGATGCATATTCTGACTATTGTGAATAATGCTGCAATAAACATGGGAGCACTGATATCTCTTCTAGATACTGACTTCAATTCAACTGAATGTGTACTAAGAAAGGAAATTGCTGGATCATATGGTAGTTTTATTTTTAATTTTTTGGAGAACCTCTATACTGCTTTTTATAATGGCTATACTAATTTACATTCCTACCAAGAGTGTTCAGGGGTTTCTTTTTCTCCTGTCCTCTCCAGCACTTGTTATCTTGTCTATTTGATAAAAGCCATTTGTAGAGGTGCGAGGTAGTATTTCATTGTAGTTTTAATTTGCATTTCCCTGATAGTGATGTTGAACACCTTTATATATGCCTGTTGATCTTCCATATGTCTTCTACTGAGATACGTCTATTACCCATTTTTTATTAGGTTGTCTTATTGCTGATAAATTGAGTTCTCTATATGGTTTGGATATTAGCCCCATATTAGATATATCATTTATATATATTTTTCTCATTCCATAGGTTGTTTCTCACTTTGTAGATTGTTTTCTTTGCTGTATTGAAGCTTTTTAGTTTGATGTAATTTTATTTGTCTATTTTTCCTTTTGTTGCCTGTGCTTTGGGGTCATGTTAAAAAATCTTAGCCAAGACTATTGTCAGGAAGTTTTTCCCTTATGTTTTCTTCTAGTGGTTTTACAGTTTCAGGTCTTAAGTTTGAGTCTTTATAACCTAGTTTCAGTTGATTTTTTATATGGTGTGAGATAAGAGTCCAGTGTTATTTCTTCTGCATGTAGATACCGAGTTTTCCCAACATCATTTATTGAAGAGACCATCCTTCAATCTCAACAACCTTTTTAAAAAGCTATTCCATTCTTTCTTTGATTAATGACCATTTCCATTTTCCCTTTGACCCTGGTATTTGTTATTGTGCTAGATATTGTTTAGTGCTCACTCTATGCAAAAAACAACATTGTATCAAACATTCTTCACTTGTCTTTTCCCTTTAGATAAAAGACTTGTGTTGGTAGATAAGTAAAATAGAGTACAAATTGTTGGAATGACAGATCCTCTGCATGTTTTCAAATTTAGCTTTTCCATTTCTCTTATTATTGCATTTTCAGAATAAATTTTCACAGGATTCTGAAAAACAGAAATGTTTGTTTAGCACAACTGTCTGAGGACAGGCTATACACCACTTTCTATCCTTGTTTATCAGCAAAAAGAAACATAAGATCTGAAAGAAAAAGTAACCCCGAGCTACTTCAGCTCAATTAACAAACATTTTTGTTGTTGTTCAGTATATATCTGACTCCGTAAGAGATACAGGTCAGTAACACTGTGAGACAAGCCCTGTTCACCATGGAGCTTAGCACTCAGTGATGAAATTTTTTCTCATACCTAGGAGAAAATTCCCAATACCTGGGTTTATGTTCCAAGTAATGCCCTGTGCTACTCCCCCTGTGATGATGAAATTATGTTTTTCTTACACACATCCTTTCTGGTAACATGAAATTCAGAAAAGTAAGGAAAAGATAAATATTCATAATTTCTAGATAGGAATCAACTAAAAGTTGATTAATTTCTTTTCTTTTCTTTTCTTTTTCTTTTTTTTGACACGGGGGCATCCTCACAGCTCACTGCAGCCTCAACCTCCTGGGCTCAAGCCATCCTCCCACCTCACATTCCCAAGTAGCTGGAACTATAGGCATGAACCACCATGTCCAGGATTTTGTATTTTTCTTAGAGACGAGGTTTCTTGAATATGTCGTTAATATTGAGGCTTTTGCTAGAGTCACTTTGAATCACATGGAAGACTGTGGGGGTAGCTCCATGAGAATTTAATGAATTTTCAGTGCAGGGCAAATGTAGGGAAGAAACTCAATACTTGATTTAAGATGTAGGAATAAAATGTTATTTCAGGAACATAAATCAAAGTTTGTTGTTTCCTGAAATGTATGTTCTAAGTGAATTAGGTGTTCTGCATCTTATTTAACAGCATTGAAAGTATAAAAAATAAATTCTGAGATACATTCTTTGTCTAATCAGATATTGGGATGCTCGACTCTCATTTACTGCAGTGATAACTAGTCATAGTGATATATATATATACACACACACACACATATATATACACACACACACATATATATATAGTAGTAAGGGAGCCTTATGGTATCAGAGTTCTCTCCAGGAAGCTTGTGACAAGGGACTCTGCCAAATATAGAGTGAACATGTTAGATCGAAATCTTCATGTGATTTTTGTCAGGCAACATAAAAAGTTGACAGCTAAAAAGGAGCCCACAAAGATTGCCTTTCCTTCCTTCTGTTTGCAATTTTTCCTTAGGATAATATTCTCCACCTTTGGACAGTACTGAATTCTAAATATTTGCTTCCTCAAATACCATTTTGATAAAATTCCATTCACCTTACCAGGCTGATGACCCTCTGATTTTTGTGCTCTGGCCTCAAACTACATGCTGACACTTTTTAGAGATACACATAATAACATGAATATAAATATGTTAACTTAAAATCATTCTTTTAATAGAAAGAAACGTATTGTTTCTTTCCCAAATGATATTCAGCACCATCTTCTGTCTGAAGTATTGTGTCTGAATACAAAACCATTGTCAAATCAAAAGATGTGTGGATGTGTGTGCAGATGTATGTGTGCGTTTTAACAATTCCCAGAAATTGCCATAATGCTAAGATTAACTCTGGCTTTAAACTAGGAAAGATAAAACCGGTTAAGGGACACACCATTGAAAGCCAACTTGTTTTTGTAGTAAATATATATTTTTTCTTCATTTAACCCACAAATGTATATCATTGCACATTCGAAGCAGAAAGAACTGAAGAAGCAGATTGAAGAAAATGAATATTTATACTGTAATAGTAGTAAAAGTAAAAGCTATATCTTAAAGAAGTTGTGGTTTAGTGGAAAAATTTCAGGTCTCTTGAGAGAACATTAGCAAAAGGAACAAATTATAAGTTATTTGGTTCAGTAGAAAGAATCATTTCATTTTGTTTTCATTGAAAGCATTTTAGTCAAGTCTAATATCACAGTTTCACACTGGTTTATGTTTTTCTTGAAATCTAAGAGGCTTGGGGTCAAATACTGTTGTTGATACAGTGTTTATGATTTTGGGCAAGTTGCACAAAATTTCTGAGATTTGGTTTATTTGTTAAGTAAGGGTAAGGAGATACTTCAAACACAGTGTGAGATTTCACTGAGTATATGTGAAAAATCTCAATTGTGTTAGGTTTGAAATATATTGGTTCCCTTATTCTGTTATTTCAACTGGAGAGTTAGCAGCTGGACTCTTGTTCTTCATAATAAATTTACCTTTATTAAGAATTAGTGAACTTCCTCATCTGCCAAAGGGCATCTACAAAAATCCCACAAATAATATTATTCATCATTATGAAAGACTGAATGTCTTCCCCTAAGATCCAGAACAAAACAGGTATGTTCACCTAATCACTTTTACTCAACCCCATGCTGGAAGTTCTAGGCAGGACAATCAGGAAATAAAATGTGAAAAGGAAAGGCAGCCAAATTGGATAGGAAGAAGTAAAACTATCTCCATTCGCAGATGACATGATCCTGTAGATAGATAATTGAAAGGAATTCACTAAAAAACAAATTAAAACTAATGAAGGAGTTCAGTAAGTTTGCATTATGAAAGATCAATTACAAAAATAATTGTATTTCTGCACAATTGCAATGAACCTCCTAAAAATGAAATTAGGGAAACAATTTACAATTTTTCAAAAAGATTAGAGCACATATATAAATTTAACAAAATAAATGCGAAACTTCTATTCTGAAAACTACATAGCATAATAGAGTTAAAGATCTAAATAAGTTGAAAAACATCCTGTGTTCATGGATTAGGAGATTTAATATTGTTAAGATGTCAATATTCCCAAATTGATCTACAGAGTGAAGGTAATTCTCAGCAAAAATCATAACTGGCTTTGTAAAAAAGTTAAGGGACTTTGAATAGCCCAAGCTCTCTTGAAACAAAAAGAAAAAAAATTTGAAGGACTCGTGGTTTCAGACTTTAAAACTTACTACAAAGGTACGGTAATCAAAGTAGCATGATAGTCCATAAGTATACACACACAGATTAATGGAATAGAATTGAGAGTCCAGGAGCAAACCCTCACATTTATGGCCAACTGACTTGTGGCAGTGATGACAAGACTACTCTATGGGGAAAGAAGAGTTTTTTCAATAGATCCTCCTGGCACAACTACAGATCCACATGCAAAAGAATTAAGCTGAACCCATGTTTTGGAAACATATATAAAAATTCAATAAAAATGTATCAAAGATCTAAATTAAAAAAGTTAAAACTATAAAATTCTTAGATGAACATGAATAAATCTTCATGATTTTGAAATAGGCAGTGGTTTCCTGGCTATGACACCAAAAGCACAAACAACAAAAGAAAAAAGCAATTCAAAATTTTTGTGCTTCAAAGGATACTATCAAGAAAGTAAAAACAAGTCACAGGATAAGAGAAAATATTTGTCAGCCATATATTAGATAGGAAATGTGTGTCTAGAATATATTATATAAGCAACTCTTACAATAAACTCTTGTAATGAAAACAATAAAAAGAAATAATCCAATTTAAAATGATACAAAAATCTGAACATATACTTTGTTAAAGAAGATCTACGATGGCTAACAAACACAGAAAAAGATGCTCAACATCTTTAGACGGGGAAATGCAAATCAAAAACCCAATAAAATAATACATCATATCAAATAGGATGGCCATAGTCAAAAAGATAGATAACATGTGTGAAGAAGTCACAACTCTTATGCACTACTGGTAGGAATGTGAAATTGGGCAGCCTCTTAGGTAGCAGTTTGGAATTTCACATATATATATATATATATATATATATATATATATATGAAAAGAAGTAACAACATATGCACATGCATATCTTATACATGAATGTTTATAGCAGCATTATTCATAATACCCCCAAAGTGGAAACAACCGAAATCTTTATAATAAATTCATTAACTAAATGTGCATTCAAATAGTGAAATATTATTTGGCAATAAATAGAAATAAACTAGTGACACATGATGAACCTTCAAAACATTATGCTAAGTGAAAAAAATCACAAAATATCACATAGTTTATGATTCAATTTATATGAAATATCCATAATTGACAAATTTACAGAGATGCAAAGATTACTGCTTGCCTAGGGCTAACAGCAGGTGGGTAGGGTGGAAGCTGGGGAAATAGAGAACAAATTGACTATGGCGATGGTTGTACAACTATCTGAATACACTAAAAACCTTTTACTTTAAATGAGTGAATTAATTTTAAATGGATGAATTGTAAGGCATGTCAATTACACCTCAGAAAATGGTTAGCAATAAGTTAATGAAAGTAAATGACCTTCAATGTGTGTGTCATGAAAACATTTTAAATCAGAGCATACTTCTCATAAGATGAAATCATATTTAGACAAGATATATGTAGGTGGAGAAGATGGTTGGATTCATGTGGGCAGGCACCAAGAGAGGCTCAGCCTGGAGCTTTTTCTGTTTAGCTGGAATAGCCATTTGATCTAAAAGAAAGAAAGATGGATTAGAGAGCTAAGCCAAGTTTTACTTGATTTACTGAGAACCTTATTCCTAGACTGCCAGATACATAACAGAATGAATATATTTGTGTGCGTACATATATATGGATATATATGTAGTACTATTTGTGTATATATAGTACATAGCTATATATATGCATATGTACTGTACATGTAACACATACAGTACATTTTTATATACATATATGTTTATATTATTATTTTTAATCTAGAGAAATTTACATTTCAGTTTTGACATTTTCAGTTACTTAAAAAAATCTTTATCTGTTTTGAACCATGGAGTGAACCATGGAGAAAAAGTGAAATTAAATATATGTGTATTTGCATATCTTTCTCTCCATATATATGTAGATATATATATAGACACACACACAAATATATATGTGTATATGTACATATCACTATTGATCTATCTAGCCATCTGTATAAAGTTTACTTCACATAGTAAATGAGTTGACGATATTTAATTTCCTATATTTCTTAACCATATCTTTTTCTTTCATATTTTAATGCTCTCAACCGAGCATCTAAATAAAGCAGCAGAGGGAACACAGGGACTTTCAGGCATATACTAATGGTGTTCCTAAAATGATTCAATTTGATCTTATGCTTCAATATTTCTTTTCAGGGTAAATTAGGTTTGTGCTGTTGAAAAAATGTTAAATTGTTTGCATTCTCTAATGAGTATAATAGCTGAGAGAAGATACAGCTATTTGCATTCAGAGGCATGTCCAACTAGGGAATTCCTTCTTCTGACTCTTACAGTTCAGGAACATAACCAAGTAATAAAGTAAGTAATAAAGTAACAGTGACCAGGCATGGTGACTCATGCCTGTAATCTCAGCACTTTGGGAGTCCAAGGTGGGCAGATTACTTAAGACCAGGAGCTCGAGACTAGCCTGGCCAACATAGCAAAACCCTGTTTCTACTAAAAGTACAAAAAATTAGCGGCGCATGGTGGCCCATGCCTGTAATCCCAGCTAATTGGGAGGCTGAGGCATAAGAATTGCTTGAACCTGGGAGGCAGAGGTGGCAGTGAGCCAAGATCATGCCACTGCACTCCAACCTGGGCAGCAGAGTGAGACTTTGTCTCAAAAATATATATATATATATATAGTAAATAGTATATGGCTAAGTAGTTGCCAACATAAAAGTTAGAAATTGTGCAAAATAGATAATTGGCTTGAAAATTATCCTTAACTAGAGTCACTGCTGAATGGCTAAAGGGCTGAGTTATAAATGTTTCTAAGCATTCAACTCAGTCTATTTCTAAATAACACAAATAATTCTACTATGATGGAAATGCAGGTCTATGTTTCTACATGTCTGGAGCACCAAACTGGACTTTGTTTTAGATGCTCAAATAAGAAACTGTGTCATGCTGGCTTCTTTCTTTCTGATTTTTCTTACCATGTCTGAAAACAGAATACTAGCATGAATGTATATTAGCACATAACTTATAAAAAGACACAGCATAAAAAAATGGCACAATGGAAGTAACCTACTCATATCCTCATACAACAAGAGTTCTGCACACCTTCAGAGTCAAAAGTCTATCTGCAAGAAACTCAAGAGTCAGGTAAAAGTTTGTGAAACCCCAGTGGAGCCCAAGACTTTGGAGCATCATTTTGAGAGTGCAGACTGGCACACAGGTGGCTGATTCACCAAGCTTGCTCCTGATTTGAAAAGAATAGAAAGGAATTTCTATTGTTGAAAAGGATAGAATGGAATAAAGAAAACTTACAGGATCTATGGGACAGCTTCAAAAGAGCAAACGTTTGGATTATTGAAATTAAAGAAGAAACTTAGAAAAGAGTAGAAAATATATTTAAAAAATAATAAACCTAGAGTAAAGCATAAGTATCCAGGTACAGGAAAGTCAAAATAAAATGATTTAATTGATTTAAAAACATCAAACTTGGAAATAACTCAGTCCTCCAAGGGACTTGGCTACAGCCCCATTTGGTCTTGATCATGCAACCAAAATCATCTGCCAAGGGGTCCAAAAGGAATCATATGCACTAGGGTCTTGCTGGAAAGGCTTGTCTATCCACTGACAGTGGTCTTGGCAGTGAACCTAAAAGTTGCCCTGTGGCTCAGATCCAGGACTCCCCAACCCCAGCTGAGGTCCCAGCTCAGAGCAGCTCACACAAGGACTCAGAGGGAGGCTCACTCACATATTGCAGCCCAAGAGTCTGAGCCTCTCTGCAGGCTTACCAACCTCTGTCCCACAGCAGATCCCAAGGGGGCCCAGTTTCAGCTCCAGCCTCTCCTTTTGCAATTGAGGAACTACCTCACTTAGCAGGGGCCTGCTGGGCGATTCACAACCATCTGAGCCAAGAAGGTGGGTTCACTAACCTCTTTCCCATAGCAGGTCCCAAGAGGGCACAGTCTCAACACCAACCTTTATGCTACAGTTGGGGATCAATTCCATCTGGTCAGAGATCTGCCTGGAGGCACGCCCATTTGAGCCACTGGGATAGTTTTCTAGACCCAGGTCCCTGGCCAGTGTTCCCACACACCCCCACCACCCTCCTTGGGCCTTCCCAAGGACCATTTGGGCCAGAAAGCTGCATCAACCTTGGAGTCTTCATGAGATTGATGACAAGCCTGGTCTTTGAGAGTCTTTTACTGCTGACACAGCTGCAGTGGTTACAGGGTCAGGGAACACAACAATCTGCTTAGAATCCCTGGAAGGCCTGGGACTCTGAAGAAGGACAGACACAAACAACGGCAGATGGCAAAGACTAAAATAATACTCAATCCCTCAGTGCACAGACATTGTCACATGTTCCCAAGCATCAAGAACATTCAGGGAAATATTAAGTCATTAAACAGAAAAAATTTTGTGCCAGAGACCAACCATAAAGTGGTGAAGGTATGGGATCTGTCAGACGAAGAATTCAGAATAGCTGTTTTAAGGAAGCCCAGTGAACTTTAAGAAAACACAGAGAATCAATTAAAAAATTTATCAGAGAAATGTAATACAAACATTGAAATGATTTAAAAACACAAAACAGAAATACTAGCACTGAAAAACACAAAGGATGAAATGAAAATGCAATACATAACATTAAGAGCAGAATTGATCACATAGAATCAATGAGTTCAAAGACAGACTATTTGAAAATACAGGCAGAGGAGAAAAAATGAAAAAAAAAAAAAGAATAAAAAGTAATGAAGAAACCTGAAAAGAATTATGGGACAACTTCAAAAAAGCAAATATTCAAGCTATTGAAATTAAAGAAAGAACTTTGAAAGGAGTAGAAAACGTATTCAAAGAAATAATAGAAAATGTCCCAAACCTAGAGAAAAACGTAAGTATCCAGGTTCAGGACAGTCAAAATTTACCAATGAGCTTTATTATGAATAGTAATACCCCAAGACATATAATCAAACTCTAAAAGGTCAAAGACAAAGAGAGAATTCTGAAAAAAGCAATAGAAAATAAGAAAATAATGTATAAAGACAGACCCAATTGTATGACAGCAGACTTCTCAGCAGAAATCTTACAGGCCAGGAGAGAGTGGAATGATATATTCTGAGTGTTGAAGAAAAACAAAACAAACAAATGAAAAAACTTCAATCAATTTTCTCCACATCTTCTCCAGCACCTATTGTTTCCTGATTTTTTAATGATTGCCATTCTAACTGGTGTGAGGTGGTATCTCATTGTGGTTTTGATTTGCATTTCTCTGATGGCCAGTGAAAATGCTCATCATCACTTGCCATCAGAGAAATGCAAATCAAAACCACAATGAGATACCACCTCACACCAGTTAGAATGGCAATCATTAAAAAATCAGGAAACAACAGGTGCTGGAGAGGATG
The DNA here is from genome assembly GCF_047675955.1 of Chlorocebus sabaeus. Lineage (NCBI taxonomy): Eukaryota > Metazoa > Chordata > Mammalia > Primates > Cercopithecidae > Chlorocebus > Chlorocebus sabaeus. Next base: position 77,336,525 of record NC_132905.1, read on the forward strand.
TGGAGAAATAGGAACACTTTTACACTGTTGGTGGGACTGTAAACTACTTCAACCATTGTGGAAAACAGTGTGGCGATTCCTCAAGGATCTAGAACTAGAAATACCATTTGACTTAGCCATCCCATTACTGGGGATATACCCAAAGGATTATAAATCATGCTGCTATAAAGACACATGCACACGTATGTTTATTGCGGCACTATTCACAATAGCAAAGACCTGGAATCAACCCAAATGTCCATCAGTGACAGACTGGATTAAGAAAATGTGGCACATATACACCATGGAATACTATGCAGCCATAAAAAAGGATGAATTTGTGTCTTTTGTAGGGACATGGACGCAGCTGGAAACCATCATTCTCAGCAAACTATCGCAAGAACAGAAAACCAAATACCGCATGTTCTCACTCATAGGTGGGAATTGAACAATGAGATCACTTGGACACAGGAAGGGGAACATCACACACCGGGTCCTATTGTGGGGAGGGGGCAGAGAGGGATAGCATTAGGAGATATACCTAATGTAAATGACGAGTTAATGGGTGCAGCACACCAACATGGCACATGTATACATATGTAACAAACCTGCATGTTGTGCACGTGTACCCTAGAACTTAAAGTATAATAATAAAAAAAACTCCCTATTTACAAAACTTTACTTAATATACAAAATCACCTGGGATAAAAGAAAAAAAAAGAATACTATAATCAGCAAAGTTATCCTTTAGAAATTAAGGAGAGATGTTTCTCCAAACAAAAGCTGAGAGAATTTATTACTACAGACCTGTTCCATAAGAAATGTTAATGGAGGTTTTTCAAACTGAACAAAAAAGAATGCTAATTTTTTTTTACACTAATATTGTGATTGTGGCATGTAAACCATGTATATCCTTACTAAGAAGACTAAAATGCAAAACAATTAAAAATAATAACTCCAAAAATTTGTTAAATGATAGACTATATAAAAATGTAAGTTATGACATTAAAAATTCTAAATGTGGGGATATTTAATGTGTACAATTATTTTTTGTTGATTTTTTTGTTTCTTCTTAGTGTTTTGCAATCAAGGTTAAGTTGTTGTCAGTTTTATATAACTTTTTATAGCTAGGGAATATTTCTTATAAGTCTCATGGTAGCCAAAAAGTAAAAACAGACAATAGATAATATTAAAAATAAAAAGCAGTGTATTAAAACATACTACCAGAAAGAAATCACTGAACTACAAAAAAATAAAAATAGAAAGGAGGGAAAGGAGAGAGGAGTTACAAAACACCTAGAAAACAAGTAAGAAAATATCAATAGTATGTTTCTAACTACCAATAATAACATTAAATGTAAATGAACTAAATTCTCCAATTAAAAGACATAGAGTGGCTGAGCTATGTGTTGCCTACAAGAAACTCACCTCACCTGTGAATATGTATATAGACTGAAAGTGAAGGAATCATTTCAGTGTTAGGGAAGTTTAGGGTCAGAGAACACTTTAAATTAGAAAAAGTAAATTTTGTTTGTTTAATTTTTTTGGCTTTTTGAAAAAATACATAAACTCATATAATATGTAGTAGTTTCAAGCAATCATATTGTCTTCTTATCTTAATTAACTGGTGCTATTTGGTGGGAAGTTCTGAATTGTATCAATATTACTGGTGAGGAAAATCAAGCTAATAGTAATCATTCTTATGGAACCCATATTATGCAACAGATATAAACAGCACCATCACTTTAGAAGTAGATTATTATGATGGTTGCCTTTCACATTTCATGTGTTAGCTTGATTTTTAAGAAAATAATACTTTCTTTGGTTTTGAAAACAGAAAATTTACATTCCTCCCATTGACTTTCCTGAACTTACAAAATTTGTTTTCATTTTCGACCTGTTCCCTCTTTTTCTCATTAAATGGTGATACAGTTTGATAAAAATGTCAAAAATTCAAAGTGGTACATGGAAGCCTTCCATGCTTTTATCATCTGGAAGAGTTATTAGGCAAGAACAGGAGGAGTAGGCTAAGGAATAACAATAATAATAAATATAGTCACTTGGGAAGTATGGAAATACTGCCATGATGGAGAAGGAAAAGTGATGTGAGTCATGAATAAAGCCAAAGAGATAGACCAAAAAATTGGGGATGCGTTACAGCACTGAATGAACTTAGAGAAACTGAGGCCCTAAATAGAACATTATTACCACAGGTCACATTGAAAGAGTCTAATTCCTGCTTCTCTCTCTGCCTTCCTTTTTCTTTCAAACTTTTTTTTTTGTGTGTGTGTGTGTCTGTGTATGTGAAAAGAGAAACTTTGTTTTCTATTACCACTACATATACTATTTTATTATACATTCAAGATGCTTGAATCAACTTAGAAGGTTAACTTTAAAGTCTAAGTAATTAAGTACAAACATGCAGAAAATATTGGTCATATGCCTCATGGCAACTTAGAAGTATAACTACAGATTGACTCCTAGTTATAGGATGATTCTGTATCTTGATCAATAAACCAGAAGAAAAAATAAATTCAGATAAAAACCAAATGATTTTACAATAATAATAACTTTTGTTTGAAATATTTCAGTTTTCTGAAGATCAAGAAATGATTCTTATCTTTTGGTGTAACCAGAATTAATGCAGATGAATGGGAAGAATTGCAAGATTAGAAAGTGTTGTCCATTAATTGTGAAAGAAAAACTGTATTCATTCGTTTGCTCAGGAATCATAAAGTCACTTTTCATATGAATAATTAATGGAATACATTACACATTTTAATTTGAAATCAAAATGAATTCTTTTTTTACTTGACAGTAGTCATCTTGAGAGCAGTCATCCTTTTCAGCAGGAATACACTGAGTCACAAGACTAGAAATGGAATTCTGTATTATGTAGTAAGCTGTAAATTGGCTTTACTCTCCATGCACAGATCGGTTCAGCAATTGAAAACATTTTACTACTTATTTTGTGTATGAAGGCATAGGTTAGGCAAAAGTTCATTAAAGCTGTTACTTCATCTGCATATAAAATGTCAAGTGCTATCCTGCTATCCAGAAGAGAGTGCCAAATGTTCCATGACATTGCAAATCTGCCTAATAAAGGAGAGAGTGCATTCACATACCATTAACTTGTTAAACCTTGTTGCAATACTTTCACTTTTTATATAATGTAAAGTCAAATGAAATAAAAATGTAGGCGTTTCATGCAAAGGAAAAATATGAGCTAGATTTTGCCTGTTGAATATTATCATAGAATGCTAGAATGTTATAGTTTGTAGATAGTGAAAGGTTATTCACTGAAGACAGATATAGAATTCTAGATGGCAAGTATTTACTCCATAATCAATTTTTTGTGTATACATATTTAAAAATGATACCTTAGTAAACAAAGCATACAATGCATTATTGAGTGACATCTAACATTTTGTGTTGTGCCTACAATAACTAAAAATTCTGAAAAGAAACTGTACAAAATAGACAAATTGAAAGTAAACATGTTGGTACTGGCTTGCCATCCTTAGAATTTCAATCAGACTGTGGTTGAAAATATTAAGAAAGGATTCTTGCACTAAGTATAGAAATGACTTAAAAAACCAGAATGGCAAGAGTTTACACATGAGGGATGTTTTAACATAATTCTCATTATAATTTTCATCAAACCCATCCGTGTGAGTGGGGCAGGATTTTATTGTTTTCTTACATTCTGTGCATAATGTTAAGCATTGTTTTAAATAAACACTTCCTTCCAAAAAATATATTTAAAGAGCCAACCATTGGCAGTGTCTCCATTCTTTGCATTGGAGAACAAACATAAATATTTTATAACTGAATTATATGAATTTCAAATTCACATTTCTCCAAACTTAGATGAAGAATTATAGGAAGAAGAAAACTGGTTTGACCTTATTCATCCCTAAAACTTTTCCTTCACATTTTATATACAATCTAATAAATGTTATGTTCTTATTGAGTATTTGCAAGCATTGTCTGGAAAATGTAAATGTCTAAACTGTGCCATCAAACAAATGTATTAATTTCTGTATTTTAAGCTAGCCAACATTGAGAAACATTTTGAACACCGTAGCTAGAATTTTTAAAAGAACACTTATTCTTTATTTCCAAAGTGCATCATTTTGATATAAACACAGTGTTTAATTTAAAATACTTTCCAAGGATTTGCATACTTGTATGATTTTCAGTGGCCTTATTTCTTCTAGACTTTTGCTGATTGTTTTCCACTCCTGCTCTCTTCATTTTGGGGCTTCCTCCATCTATCTCGTAGACTGTGGTTCTGCTTGTTAAACACATAGGTTAGTCTTGACTGGGCAGTTGGCAAATAACTCAAAATACATTTTCTTCTCGATTTTCTACCTTTAGTCATATAAACCTAGCACCAGAGCCAGAGGCTAAATGACTTGAAAATCACCAAGGATATTCACTTTCATCTGTGATCCCCATCACCCCTGAACTAGAAATTCTACTTCCCCAAAGGGCTTCTGTATTACCGAAGTTGTTTTATGTAAATTGCTCAGAAGGAAAAACACCACTCCACATAGAAAATTTGTTAAGACCACTGTTAGCACATGATGCTTCTTAATGAAAATTTAAAAAAACCATTCTTTTATGTCCCATGCCTTTTTTGAGTAGATGCCCCTCTGCAGTGGCACAGTTTTTTAAGCAGAGCACACATTAAATTTCTGCTACAATGTGCTCCTGAGCTGGGGACCCTTCTGCAGTGACCCAGCATGTTCAGACTTACATAAATTGCATTCTCCAGATCAAAAGATGGAGAAACCCTTTCTAGAAGGAAAGATGTGATGTGGTTTGGAAGCTAGCACAATCCTGCATTTACAAAATACAAACTATTAAATTTTTACATTAGATTGACAGATTTTATTTTGGTGATATTGATAATACCTAACCATTTTAGTAGATTTAGAACATGTAGAGCAGACAAGAGAAATCATTTTTAAACCTAGAGTTAGCCATTATTACTATAAAGTTTGTATCTTGTTTTTGGTTTTAACTTAAAAAGAAAGAATAAACATTGCTCAAATCACTTAACACTTGAGTATATTGTAACAACTGTTTTTAATAATTTCATGTTGCCCAATGGACATACCATAATGTACTAATCCTTAGTTGCTGGACAAATGGATAGTTTAGGTAAAATACTTCTCTCGAATTTGAGTTTCTGAGATTATTCATCTGCACACAATAAATCTGCCTTTTATGGGCATTAAAAACTTCCAGCCAACCTGAATAGAGGCCACCACTAGGGAGCAATGTTTTTCTGATGACAATGCCTTGTTCTTCCTATTTTAATTATAGCCACGTTGCTACTGGAGAACATTATTTTATTATGAATTTCAGTGTCTGATCTTCTGGATTTGTTTTTTTTTTTTTCTTCTTTTTTAAATTGTATTTTAAGTTCTAGGGTACATGTGCACAACATGCAGGTTTGCTACATATGTATACGTGTGTCATGTTGATTTGCTGCACCCATTAACTTCATCCTCTTACTACGTATGAAAGGTTTATTTACTGTCCTAGGTAAAGCCACAGATTGGTTTATTTACACGCTCTCAGTCAACCAAATGTAGAACTGAGAATAACATGCAAATCTGATTCATTTCCTAATCTAAACAGGGCCCAACTTTAAGAACATAAACATTCCTGCACAAAGCATTATTTCTGTTGCAAATATTCTACCCTGAAAAAGTGGCCAAGAAAAATGTTGTTATCAATTGTAGTTCTCATTTTATTTCTTTGTTTGAAGAGACTTCTTAGCTAGAAAAATTATTAATTATTTACACTGTTGTTTAATGTTTGTATTATTGCACAGGAAGACACTGAGACACTTCATCAAAGAAAAAGTTGCCTAATCTACTTTCTGCTGACTGACAAACACTGGGGTGCAAGAGATAGTTTTTAGTCCATTTGGATGAAGATTCCTTTAATAACAATTGGTTCCCTCTTACCTTCCATTTATTCCCCTCTCAGCATCTAGGTTCAGTGGCTATTTTCCATAAAGATTCTATTAGATGTAACTTACTGGTATAATTGATGAGTTAGCATCTTTCTACTAGCTAACCAAGATTTCTCAGAGTAAGCCAGTATAATTTTCAAGGATATAGGGAAGTATAAAGTGACTGATATTCTGAGAATAACTCCACATTACCTATCACATAAGAAAATCACAAATAACTTCTCAGATTATACAAGCATAAGAAATAATAAATGATTGTTGTTTTATGCTACTAAATTGTAGTGTGATATGATATCTATCAATAGATAACAGAAACAACTCACAACATCTTCAGTGACACTTTCTAATCTTATAAGATTCTGGGAAGAAACTGGGTCTTTATGAAAACCAAAGAATGAGACTAATCCCCACCCAAACTAACACGAGGCAGAAAATGTAACATGGATATGTGGATTCACAAAGGAACAGGAAGGAGCATCACTACCTTGCAGAAAGCACGGGGCCTGCTCCGGATGATGAAAAGCGTATGGTCTGATTATTCGGGACGTAATGAACACAAGTGACAGTCTGGACTTAGCATGGCTGCTACACATGATGCAGATGCCCAGGAAACCAAAGCAATGAGCTTTGACTATGATGTATCCAGTTTCATTTAAATAAGCAAACATTTGCTATTGACTTTTGGGCTTCCACCCCAGAGTCCCCTGAGACACATTCATTCCTCTTTCAAATGACATTAGTCATGTGAACATAAAAAGAACTTTCTTACGTGCTCCATGGCGGTGGCATTTTATTTTTGCTCCTGAGAAGCAAACCAGTGTGTGCGCATATCCATACCTGCTTACTGAGAAAAGCCTTTCCTATCATCCTATCACATATCCCTCTGTGCGAACTGGGGTGGGTCCTGCCCACCCACATGGCAATCTGGATCCAAGTTGAGTATGACTCACGTCTCTTAAAAAGTCAACTGAGAATGCTTTGTCTGATAGAAATCTTCTAAGTATGATGCTTCCTCCTTCTTAGTTCGTATCTCCATGAAACTTGTGTGTGAAGTTATTTCAGAAAGTAGGAATATAATGAAATATTTATGGAAACATGGAGGATAAAGATTAATTTATTCATTTTCTTGTTATGTGATAGTTCCAGAGGGCATTGTGAACAGGAAAATTATAGGGAATGGCTTGGAAAAGTGGTGAATATATTTAATGATGATAGAATGCAGTCATATGGAGGTTTGAATTTGGGAAGAAACAAAATGGGGCCAGGCATGGTGGCTCATGCCTATAATCCCAGCACTTTGGGAGGCCAAGGCCAGTGGATCACTTGAGGTCAGGAGTTCAAGACCAGCCTGGCCAACATGGTGAAAACCAACTCTACTAAAAATATAACACTTAGCTGGGCATGGTAGGACACACCTGTAGTCCCAGCTACTCAGGAGGCTGAGGCATGAGAATCACTTGAACCCGGGGAGGTGGAGGCTGCAGTGAGCCGAGATCATGACACTGCACTTCAACCTGGGCAACAGAGCAAGACCCTATCTCCAAAAAAAAAAAAAAAAAAAGGAAGAAAGGATACACACTTATATGGATGTATTTATCTTAGTATGTTTGAAAACCAAGGACAAAAAAGGCAGGAGGCTGGGAGATAGATAAAAACACAGGCTAAATACATGACACTGCTGAGTAGTGAATAACAAAGATCATGGGTTTTTAACAAGTTTCAGGTTCTAGTGGAACTGTTGTTATGATGCTATAAGGCTGTCAAGTTGTTAAAGGGTAAAGCAGACAGGCAGAAGGATGACTGTGGCAAAATCTGCATTAATATTAATAGCCAACACTTCTTGAGCATTACTAAGTAGTAGCACCCTTCCAAGCATATTGCATGACTTAACTTATTTATTATTCATATGGAATAGGAACTATTAATATTTCCTTTTTTTTATAGACACAGAGAATTTAAGCAATTTGGCCAAGATTTCCAGCTTGTAAATAATGAAGCCAGGCATAGAACCTAGACTTTGGACTCCAGAGATTATGGTTTCAACCACATTGCTATTCTGGCTACCATATTAGCGAGTTAAATGAGCTTCTAAGTGGTAGAGAGTTTTATTTTTTTTTCTTAGCAACTCTTTAAGGGAAATTTTAGGCCTTCAAGAGAGCAGATACTTCTCCAAGATCTAGATAAACTTGGACATACACTTGTCATCATCCAGAGCAGGCTCTATGCATTCTAGAAGGTTGTGATACTTACCTATGTTCCTTTTACCTCCACGTGCCCATGTTTACATTTTCTGTCTCATGTTAGCCTGGTTGGGGATTAGTCTCATTTATTCATTTTCATAAACATCCTATTTCTTTCCAGAATGTTACAAGAGTAGAACAGGGCGTTGAAGAGGTTAGGGGTTGTTTCTGTTATCTATTGCCATGTTAAAACTGAATGGTGTAAAACAACAATTGTTTATTATGTCTTACGATTATGCAATCTGGGAAGTGATTGGTTTTTCTCATGTGATAGGTAATAATAGTCACTAATATTCATCATCAATATCATAATATAAGCAATCCACAATGATGTATTAAAGAAACTCTACCTCTTGTCTTCCTGCCACCGCAACACCCTAGAATGAAGAATGTTAACTTGGGGAATCCCACAGTGGGGTCTTTCTAGGTAACTCCATGAATGTTTCATTTATCTCAGCCAAGATGGTATTACAGGAGAGCACTGGATCAAATACAAAATGACTTGGGACTCGGTCTTGGTTTCACCATTTGGTAGTGATGCTAACTTGAAGAAATGATAGTCATTTAATTCCCTGAGCATCAGTTTCTTCATATGGTCAGTGTGGTGGATATTCACTTCACTAGCTTTTACAGTGTGACTGTGATAATCAAATTAATGACGTGTGCATGATGCTTTGAAAAAGGAAAGCCCCAAGCCAATACTACCTAATACATATTGAAATACTTTGTACTATGGTCCTGTTTAAATGCTTGAATCATGTATATACATGTGTGTCTGAAATGTATTAAATCATTTATGAGGTTGGTACTATTATTTTCTCCACTTAATCATTGGGGCCTCTTAGGTACGGAGAGGATCAAATTTCAAATAACTGAAAAGTCAGGCAGCCCGTAAGTGACAGAATGGGAAATCAATGACAGATATGCTCATTCTTGACAGGTAGTGTTTTAGAAAATCCTGTGTAACCCCAGAGCATGCCACTGTGAGGGCATCAAATTGTGGAACGGTGTCTGGGGAGGGTGTGGGTGGGGTGTCTGCACCAGGCTGACAGTGCAGCCTTGCTTAATTACAAGCTCCTTTTCTCTGAGGCATTGGATGTGACAGAGCAAAGCTATTTTGCCTCAGGATTTCTCCCAAGAGGTCCCTCACCAGTCCTTCGTGAACTCCACCCCAAGGCTCAAGCTCAACTTCATTTTAGGGAGCTCAGGGCTCTTGGCAAGGTTGTTTTAGTCTCTTTCACTTTTAGACAAAGAAACTGGCTTGGTCTTCAGTGGCTTTGTTTACTCTATTAGAATTTATGTCATATTTTTCTATTTTACCCTATTCTTCATTCTGTGTAACAGGAAAGAAGATAGAATATAATAGTGATGGCCTTGAAGACACCATAGATCCTAGATGTTCATCCTCCGTGTCATGGATCAGAGGCCTCAGCTAGGCATTCAGTTAGTTCTTTTCCTCCCTGTACAGTGTCATGGTCCCTAGAACTCTGGAGAATGCAAACAACTCCATGCATAAAATTAGTATTGTAAGAAAATCAGATGGTGAAAGAAAAGGGGATGAAGGAAAAATTTCATCTGTAAAGTATATGGACCCAGCTCCACATGTGGCTTGACTTAAAGAAGAACTACTGCTTTCTTAATGCTTTTACCTTTATTTTCTGTCTACAAGATACCTATAAATTAAAGGCTGGTGTCTTGATGCATCCTAACTCTTCCAAGTGCTTATCATCTGGGCTGAAAATAAAACCACAGGTGAAGGATGAGATACTAATCTGTTATTCATTTAGCAAATATTGTGCTACATGAAAGGAGTCAAAGAGGTGATCTCAATCCTCAAGGAATTACCAAAAGTGAGACTCTAGGATGAACAAGAAACGTCAAAAACAAAGGAGGCACTGGCTTGCAGGAACCTGTTCCTTTAGTGGAAAGCCAGGAAAGCTGGAGAGCTGCCTGCTGGGACCAAGTTGCCAAAAGAGCCCAAAGAGGGAGTGGCTGAACTGAAGCCAAGGTGGAGAAAGAGCTGGGCCACTTTCCCACATGCCCGGCTAAAGGAGTCCATCATGAAGGACCACGGGATATACAAACCGGAATTTAGCTGTGAAAGAAGGTACCAGTAAGCAGAGAAGATGTTCTAGGTCACAAAAGTGAAAATCAATGAGAGTAAAGCCAAAATTGAATGGGTCAAGACAAGTGATTGCTGGATACTTAGGACAGAAACCAAATCAGAATCCATTACAGAACCTTTGTTCTCGCCTTTCTTTTTGGAGCTCCCTATACCTTGCCTCTTTTATAATCTATTTTAGGATGGCTCCCTTATCGCCAAGGACTCCTAATGCTATCCCCTCATAAATTTGGTTTATAGACAAATCAGTGGCCTGAACCAATCTAGAGAACTTTGACAACAATTAAGGAGGAATAATAGTCTGGGAGTTTCAAGAAGGAAAGATCATATCAGCTCTTCTATTTGGTGCCATGACCTGGGATGCATAAGAGTGATCTCTGTTGGATAGTAAGTGCAGGGAAGTGTCTACCAAAATAAGCTGGGGAAGGACAGGACAAGATTTAGCAGAACATCTAAGTTTTCAGGATGCCTTCTGTACTTGTTCATTTCTAGCAGAGCCATTATTCCTCACTGATCCTTTAACAGTGAGAAAAGGCAGCCACTGATACTGAGAAGACCCTTGTGTTTAAGGACACCTATGGTAACTATATGGTTATTTTGTGGGGTTCCCACTAGCAGCTTACAAGATCTCTCAACCTCTAGAATACCAGGAGCAGCATGAAATTCACTAGATCTAACAATAGGCTAAGGAAGCAGCAAAGGATCATGTTAACCTTTACTGTGTGCCACTCACCATTTTCAGGATAGAAGTGCTTTTTATAAAGAAACATGTAAAATCTCAGCACTTTGGGAGGCCGAGGCAGATAAAACATAGGGTCAGGAGTTTGAGACCAGCCTGGCCAATGTGGTGAAACTCCATCTCTACTAAAAATACAAAAATTAGCCGGGTGTGGTGGCGGGTGCCTGTAGGTCTAGCTACTTAGGAGGCTGAGGCAGGAGAATTGCTCGAACCTGGGAGGTGGAGGTTGCAGTGAGCTAGAATCGCATCACTGTACTCAAGCCTGGGTGACAGAGTGAGATTCTGTCTCAAAAAAAAAAAAAAAAAAAAAAAGGAAAAGAAACATGTAGAAAGATAATAATACTTTATACTTTTTTGGTGATATTCTGTGATTGGATTTCCACAAAATGCAGTAGTTGTGGTAGAGTGAACTTAAACTATGGCATAGATTTCATAATGTAATGCAACTCATCTTCCTTAAGAAGAGGGGTGAGAAGATGTACTCTTGACCAGAGAAAATTTCAGTTTCATTTTTTTTCCACTTCATTTCTTTTTGGGGTCGCTTTTTGAGGCTAGTTTTGCAAGATTACTTTGTGAAATAGTTTGTAATGCATTATAGGTTAATGCAATTAAGCTACAAATATTGTTATTCAAACCTTTTGAAAAGTGGAATTGAATTGCTTAGCAATGGATCTATTTTGTTTTCCACATTAATTACCGTTTAAAATTTTTATACAATCCCTGCTTCTAATATTTAAGTATCCTTAGTTCAGGGACAGTTATTCAGTTGATTTTAGGAATGTAAATTATCACTATTAAGTGTGATGTGCAATGGAGTTGAGAGCCTATTTTGGCAGCTCTTTATAAATGTCCATCAATCTTATTGACTAATTGTAAGCAAAAGTTTCTTATTAAAAAATTTTTATAATATCATACAAGCTTGTGAGAGGTGATGAGGTTGCAGGATTTTGTGTGTGTGTGTGTGTGTGTGTGTGTGTGCAGCTGTAAAGCTTATGGTCAAGTTTTGATGATTGCTTTAGAAAAGAGACATGGAAATTTGAGACTTCACATAACGGCAAACATTTTGCTACTCAAATTTGCGTTAAGTGAGAAGGGAAGAAATAACTTTGGATGGTACAATTTTACCTCATCTAATTTCTTCCTTAATCTATAATTGTTCTTTAGTGGTCTAGAGTCATTTAAAGGTCTTGTATTTTTATATGTAACATGTTTCTGTAGAAATTAAAAAGAACACAATGAGCACTATTATCGCACTGTTATCTCTTTTCTATCCTTGGTTATTTGTAACCATTTAGAAAGAATTGCTTTTCAGAAAGTTGATTGATTGGCTGACCCCATTTTGAATAATGTGGGACAATTTATTTCATAGAAAAAAGGGTAACTCCAACCTCTATTTGGAAGCCACCCAACTCTTAAAACCTAGGCATTCTTAGTGTTCAAATAATCAAAGTTAAATTCCTTTCAGAATCCTGACTTGTAGACCTTTCAGTGTGTGTTTTGATTAACTGTCTGGCTGATTGATTGATGGACCTCTCCTCATTGAGCTGAATTATTGTGAAGGTGTCTGCAATAAAGAGACCATGAGGCATCTTTTGTGAATGGTGTGTTTTCTGTTCATCTTTTATAGGTAGTTTATAAGAGACTATAGATCAGTAGGCATCAGGACTCTGAGAATGTGCTTCAGCCTGTTTTTTATATACAAAATACATAGTATATCAAATTGAAATATAAGATTTAGATTCCTGGAAGAGCACATTAATATTGTAAAAGACACGCCATAATATTCATCTATAGCATCAATAATTTATTAATGAATAATTAATATTCAATGGTTTAACTAGTTCTTCAAATATACAATAACAATCATACTGCAGTTCTGGTTTGTCCAAAAACCCTTCTGGAGCAATGGAGGAAGAGACTGTTTATCTGTGACTCATATATGTTTGGGAAAATTATTTTAAATTTCCCAATCAAACTTCCCCTGGACTCTGAAACCAGCCTCGTGAGTTCAAATTCTAACTTCACATTTCATCATTATAGGACCTTGAGCAAGTTGACATGACTGTCTTGTGCTCCATTTATTCTTCTGTATAGTTGAGATCATATTAACTCTTATAGGTATCATGATAATGGCATAAATTATTAGATACCTAGCATAAGTTTTTATTATTACTTTTTATTTTCTCAGTAACCCTAATCTAGAGAATTGTGGTTCACAACCATAAATTTCTAGGAGAGTGGGAATGTTGACGATATATTATTATAGAAGTCCAGAAGGCCCATTATTTCTTCTGAATCTTACTATACTCTAAGGCCCACTGTAACGAGATCATAAAAGTTGTGGTATTTTATCAGTTTTCACTAAACAGGCAGTTACTGAGTATCTCCCAAGTGTCACACTTTGCATTACCCATTAAAGATGCAAAGACAAGATGAAATCTCTTTCTTAAATCTCATTCAAGTAGGAAGGTTCTTAAGCATTTGAGTGTCTGGGACCTGCATTGTGCCTAGAGGTGTATATGGAAGATTAGGTGTGTTAGTCTATTCTCGCACTGCTATAAAAAACTACCTGAAGCTGGGTAATTTATACAGAAAAGAGGTTTAATCGGGTTCCACAGACTATACAGGAAACATGATGCTGGCCATCTGTTCAGCTTTGGGGAGGCCTCACGGAACTTACAGTCATGACAGAAGGCAAAGGGAGAGCTGGCATTTCTTACACGACCAGAGCAGGAGGAAGGGAGAGAGGGAGAGGTGTCACACACTTTTAAACAACCAGATCTCCCGATAACTCACTCACTATCATGAGAACAGCACCAAAGGGAAAGTCCACCCCATGATCAAATCACCTCCCACTGGGCCTCATCTCCAACACTGAAGATTACAATTTGACATGAGATTTGGGCGGGGACACAGACCCAAACAATATCATGAGGTAACTGAACCAGTGTAGGCCACTGTCAAGATAACCATCATGAAGGAAATGCATGTAGTCACATCTTTCAAAGGTCTCTTGAAATAACTTTAAAGACAGAAATTTCATAATTGAATTTTAGTGATATTTAGGGAGCAGGTACAAGTGCCCTTTGCCTCAACACCCTGCCAGCTTGGCTCCCAGGGTGATCTCCTGGAGGGTCACAGACTTGCCTTAGCTCTACCCAAGAGATGAGCATATTCATAAATGACATGAATTTACAAATTGGCCTAAACATAAAGATACCTAACTCCATCAGGAAATGGTCAATTATAGAATAAGTTGTCTTAACAGAATTACAGAGAATTAAAACCAGAGAGACACTTTTAGTTTAAAGATTAAATATAATTAATTTTTTGGTTTTGAAGTCAGTTCTCCTAGTTTTATAATTTCACCTACATAGGGTGTTTGAGCATTCTTGATGGTCAGAAGAAAACCGGAGAAGACTTTAAGGAAAGACAAACAGGTAGATGAAAAATGACAGAGACCTAACTTAACACTTAGACACGTGGCCAAATATTTAATCTATGTTAGATCTGACTTTATACCTTTTGTTGGTTGAAACAAACTGGATCAACAATAGGAGGTACTGTGATTTAAAGGAGAGAGGATAGCTTTGAAGAGAAGCAAACATCTTTGGGAATGTGGGGTGATGGGGTGAATCCTAACCTGCCATTCTAGATATGTAATGTTGGGCAAGATGTTAATTTTTTGTTTCTCTGGGATTCCTTTGATATCCATAAACCAAAAGCTGTTTTAAGGATTAGTACTAATGTGCAGAACACCAGGCAAGGTAGTTGTATGCCTGGTGTCTTAATGGAATCTCAAGAAAGAAGATTTGTTTCTGTTTACTTAAGCCATTGAGATGAATGTATCTAATCGTGGACTCCGGAGACTCTTCTCCAAACCCATAATCTTTGGAAAGTGTCATGAGACCTTCCCTTCTGTGTTAGGTGACCATGCTTACTTGCTTGCTTTCTCTATTGGAATGTCAGTTCTTTCAGGGCAGAAATTGAGCTTTTGTCTCTAAATATCCAGCACTTAGTATAGAGTGTTTCTCTTAGTAATCATTCAATCAGTCTGGATTGCTGAATTCCACTCCACTTATCAATTTGGTGATCACAGATAATTCTAGATAATGATAAATACTGTTCTCTAGAGAACAGAGAATATACAGCCAACACAACTTCTTTCCTGTAATGGGCAAAAAAAAAAAAAAAAAAAAAAAAGAACCCAGATGGAATTTATCTTGATTTAAGCAACATTTTAAAATGTTCCTTAATAACAATATACCTTTGATTTTTCTGGATAGTTTCTGGCTGAATGGTTTTGCAAAAGATCATTTTTAAACTAATCTGATTTTTGGGGTATAATCCTACAATTGATAGGTTTCGAGCAAAACACATTGAAGGGAAGTGTTTTTTCAGAAATTATTTTTAGTATAGTAGACTGTTAAATATTTTTAGTAGACTGTCAAATATTACACACTTCATTTTAGCTATAGTAAAGCAACTATGAAAGCTGACTGTCATTCTTCCATTAAATATTTATAAACTGTAGACACTATTTAATGCAGTTATAATGCCAACTAACATGGCAAGCAACTCAAAAAGTATGATTAGTAATTTAAATAATCTTGAAAGTTGAGCGAATTTTTAGAACTAAATGGGATAAAGCACAGCAAATTAATGTGCTTTTCCTCCATAAAAATCAATCAAAATTACAACGAGAAAGAAATCTTGTTTATAATTATTTTTTACTTAGCTACAAAATACAGAGTTGCTAAAGCCTTCAACTTTCATGGGGTTGAGAATTATTTGTTTTACTCTCCCTCAGCTCCTTACATGACAGCAGAACATTTGGCCTAAACCCCTCAGAAGCGATAGTGACATACACTGAGGTTATTCATGCCCTTCTTTTAGTTGCTTCTTTATTTTTCCTATTCTTTGCAAAATATCAATAAAAAAGTATTGGGTATGTAACGGGTATGTGTGTGGGATACTGAACTTGCACAGCAAATGGTATTATTTTTTCTCTATTTTCTAAATAGTGTCATTTAATTAAAAGTAGATTTGATTATTGAGTGAAACATAGACATGCTCTATTTTTTTTTTATTTCCATAGAGGTAGTTTAAAAGCAAATTAATAAATCTTCTGAACTCCTAGAATGTTATTTTCTGGCCTTGCAAATAGTTTTGTACACAAGAAAATATAATATTTTTAAAGTTGTAGAGTCTTCCTTCTTAGGAAGAGGAAAAACAAATCACAAGAGGAAAAAAAACAATAATTAATAAGAAGATAATGTTTTAAAGTTTAAGAACTATCACCTATTTTCCAAACCACATTTGATACTTCTCCCTTTGAACGAGAGATTTTCTTCTCTTGGTTGGATTCTACTGGCTTCCTTTCCACTTCACTGGCCACTCAGGTTTTCTCTTGACCATTAGAACTTTAAATGTTGGAGCACCTTTTGTGCTCAATGCTTTGCTGTCTTATCTCTTTTATCCATGCAGCCCATCTTCAAGTCATCCCACTCAACCCTATGTCTTTCTATGTCTTTTGTTCCACCTATAGAGTGACAACCTCTTCATTGAGTTTCAGATGTTCATGTTCTGTAGACTAATTAGCATTAGCTGGTGGAGGTTTAATAAGCATGCCAAATTTATTATGTCCCAAACAGTGTTCTTGATTCTCTTTTCAAATCAGCAGTGCTGCCATATTCTCCATCTTGCTAAAAATTCCTAAAGACTGTCCCACTGATAAGACCAGACACTGGGGAGTCCTCACTAATTTTCTTTCTGTACTATGTGACTTCTAGTCCACTAGAAAATTCTGTTTATTCTAAATGAACATTTCTCCCAATTCCTCTGCTACTGCCTTAGTTTAGGATATCATCAGATTTTGTCTTCATAGTGCAATACTCCAAAGCTTCTCTCTCTGTCCTCACTCTTACTCTTTCCCCAGCACCCCAGCTCCAAACAAAACATTCAGGAAGATCTTTTAACAATTTAAGTCAAATTCCCTATTCAAATCCTTCCAAAAGCTCTTCTTTCAATTTGTTAAATCCAAACCACTTTACCATGACTTGCAAAGACCCTCCTGAACTGACCCACTCACTTCATCTCCTATCCCTTTATTCTCTCCTTATGCAATCATCTTCACTCACACTGGGCCTCTTCATCAGAAGTCAAGCAATGTTTTCTGTAAGGGATAGACAGTAAGTATCTTAGGATTTTTTGGTCATTATTGTTTTTGCCACAACTGCTCCATTCTGCCACTGTTGCATGCCAGCAGTCATAGACAACATGCAAACAAATAAGCGTGGCTGTTTCCAATAAAACCTTCTTTATGGCCATTGAACTTGAGTTTTTTATAATTTTCATGTCACAAAATATTATATGTGTTTACATTTTTTCAACCATTTAAGCTGTAAAAACCATTCTTCACTCATAGAGTGTATAAAAACTAGCAATAAGCCAGATTTGGCCCATAGAACAGAGTTTGCCAATTCCTGTTGTTGGTGATCCTTAGACATTTTTATCTTCTGGACTTCTAGGTGCCTCTACCAGATCTTTGCAGAGATTGCTCCTTAACATCATCCATGCCTCTGCTCCTATGCCACTTTATCAGAGAGGACTTTCTTGAAAGCTGTTCCCTTCCATCTCTATGCATGCACCCTGCTTTGCGGATTTTGCAGAAGTTATTATATTTTGAACTAAATTATTTACTGGTTTACTTGTTCTGTATTCTGTCTTTTCTATGAATGTTGGCTCTAAATGGTCACGAACCTTGTCTTGTCTTCACTCTTTTCCTAGCTCCCATTATAATGCTTGGTACTTAACCAGTGTTCAATTAACATTTGCGGTATAGATGACTGAATAATCGGAGTTGTTGCTTATGATTAAAAACATACATTTTATGGTAAAATGGGCTAGGGCTCAAGCTTTAATTCTACAAATTGCTAGCTTGGAAAATTTGTCTACATTATCTAAGCATTGTAAGCATCAGTTTTTTCATCTGTGGTATATGCTTAATAATACCATAGAGATTGGTTGAAAGATTAAAGCAGAAGACATGTATAAAGAGCTTAAATGGTAGTGGAATTTACATAGTTTGAATTATTATTAATCTCATTAGACTCTAAACTTTGAGGGCAGAGATCATATCTTTTTTTTTTTTTTTTTGTCTATTACCATACTCTTGGTTCTTAGAACATGAGAAAGTCAATAAATATTGTTGATTTACTGAGTGAATGAATGAAAAAATGATACAGAAAGTTGAACACTGTGTGATAAGATTTTGATATACTCTAGAAGAATTAATCAAGTAAATATGTCATATTTTGTCAGGTAAACATAGGAATTTGACTGTTGCATGTGTCTGTATTCTAAATACTGTGTTCTTTATGGTCATTCCCTGATCTCTGAAGGCTATGTGTTACCTGAGATCTGAGAACTTCAGTAGCTGGTGAGGCAGAGCTACTTAAGTTCATTTTAGTAAACAAAATTAGTTGGTTCTATAGGAAGTTAGGAGACCCATATCATCTATTTATAAATACAAAAAAGTGAAACAATGTGGCATATCTGATATATATGATCTTTCCTAGTTGTTGGAGGAGATTTAGATTTAGTCTCTGAAAAAACTGCACAGCTCTCTGCCCAAAATCAAGGATTGACAGAGCTGCAGTTTATGGACTGGCTTGCCAAAGAAAGCTAGGTATGATTTGAATGTGTCCCCCAAATGGCATGTGTTGGAAACTTAATCTCCAATGCAACAGCATTTAAACGTGGGACCTTTACGAGATGACTAGGCCATGAAGGCTCGATTTCTGGAATAAATTATTGCCATGTTTATGGGAGTGAGTTTCTTATAAAAAGACAACTTCAATCACCATCTCTTTCTTTATTTTTTTACCCTTCTGTCATGGGATGAGGCAGCAAGAAGGCCCTGACAAGATGCTGATCCCTCCCTTTAGACTTAGCCTCCAGAACTGTGAGATATAAATTTCTGTTCATTATAAATTATTTAATTAGCTCAGAATATCCAGAATATTCAGTGATACTCTGTTATAGCAGCACAAAATAAACTAAGACAGAGTTCATTTGGGTCAGGCCACATCTACAGGTACAATTGTACAATAGTTTCTGGAATTAAATTCCAAGGATGTTACACCTAACAGTCCTCTTTGAAAATCCTGACTCTCTCCATTTGTATACTTATATCAACTTTTTTTTCTCCCATCCAAGTACTAACCAGTCCTGACCGTGCTTAGCTTCCAAGATCAGATGAGATCAGGGTGCTATGGCCATAGACTATCAACTTTTTTCTCCTTAGATTACTGTGAACTTACTCTTGATTGTCAGTAGTTTGGTCCAGAGTCCATGTGATTGTAATGTGATGTGAAAAGATCAATAACCTGTAGTGTTCATTTCAGTCTAAAATAACTTTTTTTAATCTATTATCATTTTTGCCAATAAAAATAAAAATATAATTCTAAGCAATTAAAATGTAAAATATGTATTTGAGTCTAGTAAATATGATTGTAAATTAATCATTTAAGGTGTGTCTTCAGGAAAATTTTGAATTAGATATGTTTTTCTTTCTGCATTGATTTTTCAGTAGAAACATGAAACTATACTGATCACACTCCAGATACAAGAGGATAATTTTGAAATCTGTTTTACTTACTACAACAATAACAGAAACAAAAAGCCATTACAAATTATGTAGAAGCTAGATTATTGGTACTTTGGTGTAGTCAAATATTGACTTTCGAGCTGAGTACATTCTGAGCTGTACTACCTGAAGTCCAAAGAGGTCTGCAGAATAATCCATTTCACTGAAAGGTATTTTGTAAAATACATAGTTTTTTTGTTTTTTGTTTTTTTGACGGAGTCTTGCTCTGGAGTGCAGTGGCACGATCTCGGGTCACTGCAACCTCCATCTCCCAGGTTCAAGCAATTCTCCTGCCTCAGCCTCCTGAGTAGCTGGGACTACAGGCACACACCACCATGCCCAGCTAAAATTTTTTTTTGTAGTAAAATACATGTTTTTGAGGAAACCTTAAGTTAGAAAGCAAAAGTATCTATAGATAAAAGTTTGCTTCCTTTGCTTTGAACATTGGTAAATTGCTCTAAATTCAATTTGAAGTAGAGCAATACAATTCATAACCAGATATTGTTTCTTTGGAAGTATAAGAAACACGTTTAATATATATGTAATTTACATAAATAAATACTACATATTTTTGCTTTTATTTTTCTCATATTTGTATACAAGCACATAAACATATGTTTCTATAAGGATACTTTCCCTTAAAATAATAGGGAAATGTCTAAAATGGCTTACCTGAAATTTCTTATCTTATAGAACACACGGAGTAATTGCAGGGTTGATTAGTTCAACTGCTTAGCCATATTACCAAGGGCTCAGCAGTCCACAGAATGCTGGCTTTGCCTCAGGTTTTTTTCCTCCATGGTTGTAATTTGGCTGCCACAGTTCTAGCCTTTACTTTCCTTCAGAGCCTTATTCAGGGGGCAGGAAAAGGAATTATTCTCAACAAATTTATATTTTTAATCAAAGGGCTCCTTGGTTTTAGTTCTTTAAATAGCAAAATGTCACACGTCTATTAGTAGGTTAATTATTCTCAAGAGCAATGCAATTGCCAAGATAAGCTTTATCATGACTGAGGATAGGGTAACCTCCCTTAGCATGGCCAAGTAGAAAGTTGAAGGTGGTCACTTTATCTACATCACACCTCTGCCAGCTAGGGAGACATGGCGGAAAGCCTTTCAGAGTTAGCAAATCATGTCTGTTACAAATATCAGCTTTCTGTTGCCTACACATACTAACCTTTTTAGTTCTTTTATACTTGCTTTGAGTTTCTTAAATCAATATTAAGCAACAAGATGTAGAGTCTATTGATGTAAAATTGTATAGTTTCCATTGTAATCCTGAAAGAATTAGTATGTCAGCATCCTAAAGCAAAAGGAAACGAAAGCAGACTTCAAATTGCTTTTAAAAATTCAGACTTTTAAATTAGTTTCTTCTGGCATTCTCTTGGAGTGTAAGAAAGGGTATTACAGTCATTTGCCACATAACATTTTGGCTGATGACGGACCACATTTAGAAGGTGATCTCATAAGATTATAATATCATATTTTTACTGTACATTTTCTATGTTCAGATATATTTCAATATAAAAATATTTACCATAGTGTTACAATTATCTCCAGTATTCAGTACAGTACCGTACTGCACAGATTTGTACCCTGAGAGCAATAGGCTGTACTATAAGCATAGGTGTGTAGTAGATTATATCCTCTAGGTTTGTGAAAGTACACTCTATGATGTTTGCAAAATGAGGAAATTGCCTCCAGATGCATTACCTAGAATGTATCCTCATTGTTGAGTAATGCATGAATGTATACCCCGCACACACAAAGAGGAAAGGGAGAACATAAACAGTGATACAGAAATGACTTTCAAATTTCAGCTTGGCCCAGCTACTAAGCATTAAACATTTTCCAAGTGTTCAGCAAAACTATGTTAAAATATAATATTATGTAATGTATACATATATATCATAATGATTGTCCTCTCAATTAGCAAGTCATATTGAAAATTTTTACATATTATTTAGCATCTAACCAATGATTAACTGAAGGAAGAAATTTATAAACTAAAAAAAGCATTCATTGTGTTTTGTGTCTTTTCTAATTCGTTAAAAATAAGTTCCTCTTTTGGGTGATTTAACATTCTTTGAGTCTGAATAGAAGTAACAACCTACCTCCTGGAAGCATACTTCTTTATATTGTTGTACTGGTATATAAGAACCTGATTTGGTAAGAATGGTTTATTATCAGGCTCCTATTGTTCTCACACTCTTGGTTTCAATAATATGCCTTGCTGGTGACAGGGAATCACAAGTCACTGAAAATGTCAAGAAAACAGAGATGTGGAAACAGAAGCTAGACTGCCAGGCAGAATCACAGAGTAAAATAAGAAATTTAAAAAGGAAACAATAAAATATACTGAAGGGAATACAGTTATGAGTCCTGTATAAGACAAAGGAAATTTCTTATCTCTAGTTGATGATGTTTTCTGAGCTTCCAGCGATTTTCAAAGGGAGTTCAAATCAAGCCATTTGTTGACCTTAATACTGTGTCACAGAAGAGGAAAAAAAGAAATACAAAAGCGTAACATAGTAGAAAAAAACTCAAAAACAAGTATAACCCAGAAGCTTCATTTGTAGTTTACTTTAAAAGTTTTTCTCATTCGTAATCTTTCTAATTCAAATGAAAAATGGTATTTTAGATTAGCATATTGTTTAGTAAACAAAATTAATTGAGGCATTAAAGTGAGTGGTCTTTACATTTCTTCGAGAAAGTAATCTATGCAAGAAAAGGTGCTCTTTGGTGCTTATATTTCCAAGAAATACTAGAAAGTGGTAGGAAGGCTCCAAGCGCAAATGCCTAACTTTCACTCTTTTTGTCTAATATTTACAACATTCTGCAGTGAACCTGAATGCCCCCAAATTCCCATGTCTACAGAGATCACCCTTCTCATTATTATGAAGATAACACATAACCCAACCTGGGCCATCTTCCCATTGATGGCCGTAAATCCTTGCTTTTTATGGGGTTCTGTCCTTGGTAAATTTAAATAGTACTGGGATCCTTAAAAGTTTGACAAATCCATCCTATGTGGCTGCTTGTCATCTCTTGCTAGAGATTTCTGGTCAGGGCGCTCCGCTGCTTTTGGCCCTCTCATTATCTTCTCTCTGCACACTGTTAGGCTACATTCAGGGTCACACCGTCTACCCTCCCCTGGTAACATAATCAAACATTCAAATTGTTCTCCAAAGCAAAAAGCTAAGAAATCTAAAACTGTAGCCGGGTGCGGTGGCTCATGTCTATAATCCCAGCACTTTGGGAAGCCAAGGCAGGTGAATCACTTGAGGTCAGGAGTTCAAGACCAGCCTGGCCAACATGGTGAAACCTCGTCTATACTAAAAATACAAAAATTAGCTAGGCATCATGGTGGGTGACTGTAATCCCAGTACTTGGGAGGCTGAGACAGGAGAATTGCTTGAGCCTGGGAGGCTGAGGTTGCAGTGTGCCGAGATTGTGCCGCTGTACTCCAGCCTGGGTGATGCAGTAAGACTCTGTCCAAAAAAAAAAGAAAAAAAGAAAAAAAAAAACACCTCAAAGTGCCATGGAGAATTGCAAAGACCAACCTTAAAGAGAAGGATGAAATTACTATGTGTGAAGGTTCATTTTATGTGTCAACTTGACTGGGCCAAGTGATGCCCACATAGCTAGTAAAACATTTTTTTTCTGGATGTGTCTGTGAGAGTGTTCCTAGAAGAGGTTAGTACTTGAATCAGTAGACTGAATAAGGAAGATCTGCCCTCACCAACATAGGCAGGCACCATCCTGTCAAAGGCCTGGATAGAACAAAATAGCAGAAGGGACAATTCACATTCCCTTGCAGGGACGTCCATCTTCTCCTGTCCTCAACATCAGGGTTTGTAGTTCTTAGACCTTCAAACTCTAGTTGAGAGTTACACCATTGATTCTTCTGCAACTCAGGCCTTTGGACCAGACTGAAGTACATCACCTGCTTCCCTGTTTCTCCAGCTTGCAGACAGCATATTGGAATGCTTGATCTCCATAATTGGTGAGCCAATTCCCATAATAAATCTCTTAAATCTGTTTATCTATATCACACTAATTCTCTTTCTTTGGAGAACCCTGACTAACACCCAATGCAAAATACTCAAAACCTAAGCAAGAAAAGAAGCAAAATCCCCTTCATCAGTTACCATCACTCCTTTGAGTCCGCCCAATCTCCTCTACAGGGTTCCTTATTTTGTTTGAGTTCCCCTTTTCCCCTTCTTTTTCTCTCCACCCCAGCAGGCTGCTGCCATGCTTATTTTTCTCAAGGGCCCTCTCAATCATTTTGCCACTCCTTAGAGTTCAGGAAATAAAAGAAACTTTCCTATCTCCAACAGATCCCACTTCCTTAATGCTCTTTTGGAATTAGTGATTGTGGAAGAATCTATTACTTCAGTCACTACGCATGCTACCCACACAGGAGCGTTCTGTTGCCTGGGGCTTAAAATACACGATCTCAAGAGTTGATGATATTTTTATCTGGCATTGGTTTGGTTTGAGACTTCTTTACGAACAATGGCTACATCTATTACAACCATCTGACTCATTGTGTTTACCCAAGTGGTCTCTGCTGGTATTAAGGGGGAGGCTGTCCCCAAAACAACTTCTGATTTCTATCCAAGAAGACCGAACTGGCTTCTAATCCAAAATACTGTCTTTTTTTTTCCAACTGCCAAATTTTAAGATGCAAAATCACCTTTTGCAACAACAACAAAAAAAGGCTAGAAACTTTAAAATCATAATCATTGCTGCTACACACGCTGTTGAAAACTAGTAAGGGTGCTTCGGTAAGTAGCAGCCCCTTAGTATGTAGTCTTGGAGCATTATCCTTCTCTGTGGGGTCACATAAATCTTACCATCAACCTATTGGCAGCTCTCTTATGTTTGTATTTTCTGGTTTTATGTTATTGTAATTTATATTTTAGGGATAGTCTATTAAAAGAAGCAGCTAGCAGCTGATTTTGTGATAGAAATATCTAAGAGTGAATGTGACATAAGAGGAATATAATTTATATATATTCTATACGTATAAATACAATGTATATAAACATTCAAGTTTATGAGTAATACACATGAAATGATTATGTCATGTTTGAAACGTCATGTTTGATAAAGTATGTTTGTATGTTTCTTGAACATAGAATTAATCTTAATTCATTAAAATCATCACACGCTGGCAGCATATGCATTTTAGTTTTTGTTGCATTTTAGTAGAATATCTCTCATTTGAAACAAATATGTTTTTCTTGTTTGCACTAACATTGAGTCATTGCAAGCTACTTCTTCCTACCCTGGGTTTCCTACTGTTACACAAAATTCTTCCTTACCATGTTCTGCCTGGAGGCATCACTGTTTTTTACCCTCATGAGAGAATCTATAAAAAGAACTGTGTGTCACGGCCTGTCCAGTGACAGTGTTTCAAGAAAAATTGCTTATTGAAAATAATGTGCCAAAATACTACTTGGCATTATCCAGGTAAATCTCTCTTTTTAATGGCTGAGGGTCACTTCCCTTCAGAATAACTGTACACACATCCACAGAAATGTAGTCTGGAAGATGGTTTTCACCAAATGGTGCCTCTGAGACCCCCCCACAAGATGTTTTGAAAATACTTTTTAAGAGATCATAAAAATGAGATAGTAAATATATTCATGATCATGCCCAAAGGCTGAATAACTCATAGAATATTCCGTGGTGCTTCACCAGGGCCTTTTAAAAGTTACTCAAAATCATTCTCAGCTGAACTTGGAAAAATGTGACTTGATCTTGACAACACTCAATTACAGAGAAGAGGCCCTTGCTTTTATAATGCATCCATGGGTGATTGGACCAGAATTGCTTTTATAGTTGCAGCCTCTTATTGCCAAAAGTTTTATGCTTCTGAACAAATATTTCATTTCTTTTAAAAGTGGTAAGTACTTTAATATTAATATACACATTTAAATACATTTTGTATATTTCAGTTTGATGCTGGAGTGTTTAGGAATTTGAACATTATCTTACTTGAGTTTTATGATGGGCTATTAGTGATAAAATCCTTTTTTGGTTTTGACTTTATCTGAAAAATCTCTAGAGGATTTCAGTTCATTTTTCTAACCTAGTAGATAAAGTATGTACCCATATGTGTTTTTTAAAAATTGTATGATTGGCCGGGCACGGTGGCTTATGCCTGTAATCCCAGCACTTTGGCAGGCCGAGGCAGGTGCATCACCTGAGGTCAGGAGTTCGAGACCAGCCTAGCCAGCATGGTGAAACCCCATCTTTACTACAAATACAAAAATTAGCTGGGCGTGGTGGCATGCACCTGTAATCCCAGCTACTCAGGAGGCTGAGGCAGGAAAATTGCTTGAACCCAGGAGGCGGAGGTTGCAGTGAGCTGAGATCGTGCCATTGCACTCCTGCCTGGGCAACACAGTGAGACTCTGTCTCAAAAAAAGAAAAAAATTATGATTAAGGATCTTCTGTGGCCTTGTGTGTTTCTACCATAAGCACTGGTATATTTATGAGAATGATGAGCTGAAATTAAATATGTGCTGACTCATAAAATTTTGTGAAATTGTTTCGTTTTTCTTTGTTTGTTTTTTGAGATAGAGTCTTTCTCTGTCACCCAGGCTGAAGTGCAGTGGCGTGACGTTGGCTCACTGCAACCTCTGCCTCCTGGGTTAAAGCGATTCTCCTGCCTCAGCCTCCCAAATAGCTGGGATTACAGGCGCGCCCCACCCCGCCCCCCCAGCTAATTTTTGTATTTTTAGTAGAGACGGGGGTTTCGCCATGTTGGCCAGGCTGCTCTCGAACTCCTGACCTCAGGTGATCCACCCACCTCAGCCTCCCAAAGTGCTGGGATTACAGGTGTGAGCCACCGCGCCTGGCCAGAATTGTTGTCTTTAATCAGCCTTTGATATGTACATTTGTGTGTGTGTGTGTGTGTGTGTGTGTGTGTGTCTGTATGCGTTTTTGCTCTCATAAACTGAGTGAAATAATATGGTATTTTGTGGTTCTTAGTTAATTGAGGATTCGTTCTACAAAAAAAATGACAGCATCTTTTATAATTTGTAAGGCAAAATATGGAGAAAGTTTAAGCTATGTCAGATGAGAAAATTCTTATGTTACTCTTTAACAAATGTTATCTAAGATATTTTACTGCTTAAGAGACTAAACCACATACAGTCTATACGTACACATATAATTTCGAAATGTAAGTATAATTGGGTATACCTGTATGCGTGTGTGGTAATAGTACTTTGAGAATAGTAGTTTTCAAAGGGTTTTTGGTCTCCATGTGTCTTAGAGGAGAAAGTAAGATACTGAATTAATGCAACAATACATATTCTTAAACATGTTCCCATACAGGAACAGAATTAAGAGATTCTAGACTTACATATACAAATGTTTAACTTCAATAGAATCATAGAACATTAGCACTGGAAAGGAATCTAAAGATTATCAAGTGCAAATTTTCGATCAATATATATTGAAAGAGAGGCCCAAAGCAGTGAAATGTCTTTTCCAAAGGCATTTAGGAAGCCCAGGTTGTTTTCTTGCAACTGTACATCACTGCCTGTTATCTATAGCTACACTTTTTCACATCATTACTCTTAGCCAAGAAGTTGCAGGTT
This sequence comes from Chlorocebus sabaeus, assembly GCF_047675955.1. Classification (NCBI taxonomy): domain Eukaryota; kingdom Metazoa; phylum Chordata; class Mammalia; order Primates; family Cercopithecidae; genus Chlorocebus; species Chlorocebus sabaeus. The sequence continues at coordinate 77,363,865 of NC_132905.1, forward strand.
GCAGTTCACTGGACCTAAGCTATGATAGCCCTACTGGTTCATTTCCTCATCCATGGTGATGGCACTGTGAGCAATGTATTTATGGACATGGAATTAATTGTTTAGTAGCAATATCAGAGACAGCTGCTTACAGGGCATTGAAGGAAATCATCACTGAAATTTATAGTAATGGGTAAGGACATTTAGAAAAATCACTCCATGTGGAAATTTTTTGTGTCCCCAGTCAATAGAGTCATGAAATATCACCTCTCTAATGCTTCTTTTCATCTCCCTTCCCTCACTTTCCACCAGTCACACCCCATCTCTTTCCATCAGACAAAGAGAAAGGAGCCCTTCTTTGGTTTTGGTTGGTGATTTTAGCAGATATGTTGACTAGACTTACATGGAAGGAACATTTATCCCTTCACATATTTGCTCAAACCCACTAGAATTAAGCCTCAAAAGGCAGGAATTTTGGACAGTTTTGTACATTGAAGAGAGAATGGCATGCAGCAGGCACTCTATAAATGTTTGTTAAATGAAATAATGGTTGATAAAAAAACAGGACAAATATAGTTGTTCACAGAAGAAAACTTAGATTTAAAATTCAGAATCTTGAACAAAATTCAGACAAGCAGAATTATCTATGAATTGATATCCATCCAGATAAAAAGAAGATCAAAATTCAAGAGAACTTGGGATTATGCAGAAGCAAGTAATAAAATAAAGCAGATGCCACTCCACTCATACAGCACATCAATATTTCCCTTAGCCATACACAGCTAATGATTTCATAAATTGCCCAGCGAGAAAGGCATGGAAATTGGATAATAAAATATGATCAGCTTATCTATAATTTAAATTTTACTGTGTTCACCTATTTAGTAAACATTTCTTCTAAAATTCACTGTTTGAATAATTCTTAACTAGTCCCAATTGCTTCATGAAATTCTTATGAAGGAACTTTTAAGGTACCTTAAAAAGTTTCTAGTTGGGCTATAAAGAGATTACCTGAACTGAAGAAGATTGTGTTATGTAGGTATGAAGAACGAGTAAAGAGAAGCTTTTACCCAATGGAGGCTGCTTAGGGTCTGCCCCTACTTATGTATCATCTTTTTACAACTGCATGGAATAAATACACAAATATGAATACAAATACAGTAAATCTGAAATAACTCAGCACATTCATTTCCTATGGCTGCTGTGACAAATTGCCATAACTCAAACTGCCATAAACTCATTATTCATAGACTCAAATGAAAACAACACAAATTTATTCTCTAGAAATCAGAAGTTCAAAATGGTCTTGCTGAGCAAACACCCCATTTTTGTAAGAGCACATTCTTTCTGGAAGTTCTAGGGGAAAATTAGATTCCGTGCCCTTTCTAGCTTAGAGGCCACCTGCATTCCTTGGCTTGTGGTCCCACTTTTGGTCTTCAAAGTCAGTGGTTTAGCATCTTCTAATTTCTCTCTCTGCTGCTATCACTTAGCCTTTTTTGAATCTAACTCTACTGCCTCCCTTTTAAATGGACCCTTGCGATTATATTGGGCACATCCAGATAATTCACGATAATCTTCTCATATCAAGATCCTTAATTTAGTCATGTTAATAAAATCCTTTTTGCCATGCAAAGTAAATTCACAGATTCTGGGTATTATGATATGAACATCTTTGTGGAAACATTTTGCAGTCTACCAGACTCAGGGAATTTTCCTATGATTGGATAAACTTCTGCTTGTTACAAATATCCGTAAAATTCCTATCATACCGATTTATTGGTCTACTACACAAATTCTCAACCGTGTGAGTGGTGATGGAGGAGTCATTCTTCATAATATAAAATTTAGGCCAGGTATGGTGGCTCAAGCCTATGTAATCCAAGCACTTTAGGAGGCTGAGGTAGAAGGATTGCTCAAGGCCAGGAGTTTGAGATAAGCCTGGGCAACACAGCAAGACTCCATCTCTAGAAACAAATAAACAATCAAAACTTAGCCAGGATGGTGGTATGGACCTGTACTCTCAGCTACTTGGTGAGCTAAGATGGGAGGATCAATGGAGAGTAGGAGTTCGAAGCTGTGCAAGTTATGATCTAGCCACTACACTGCAGCTTTCTGTTTCTTCTGAAACCTGACCAGTCTCCTCTCTATGACTCTTCTCTTGGTATTTATTCTCAGGATTCCTCCAGTTATGAACATCTTGATTATTTTCTATATTCTATTTTCAAACTCCCAGAGACATACCTATGATATGCCTTGACATCAGGGAAAAATCTTATCTCTAAAAAAATACAGTAACTTAATATATAATAGACAACAAAACACACCACCTGAATAATTGATATTTTCAGTGGAAGATGGGGGAACATTAAGGCAAGATTTCTTACCGCTGTGATCTCGGTTATGATGACTGATATATGGAAAAAGGCAATGACCAGTGCAACCAGGTAGAACATGAGTCATTTTATTTTCATCTGTGGGACCTCAGACATTCTGAAAATCACTGCTGACTGGATTAGATGAAGACAGAACTCAGAATCTGTGGCCCTTTTTAAAGAAGATTTTGAAATATAAGCTTAACTCTGTAGGCTGAAAAATAATTGCTCTTCACATTTGTAAACTTAAAAGTAATGTTAATAATCTCTTTGCATCGATCAATGCAATGAGTCCTGAGTAAAGATTTTGATAGGACAAGAGAAGAGACTACTTGACAGATATAGCTGATTGAAAGTACATCTCATACTACAATAATTACCTGGCAATAAAAAGATCTGCATATGCCTATGACTTCCGGATTTATTTTTTATTGAGCTAGAAGTCAGGCTGAGGTGGGTGGATCATGAGGTCAGGAGCTCGAGACCAGCCTAGCCAGGTTGGTAAAACCCTGTCTCTACTAAAAATACAAAAATTAGACAGGTGCGGTGGTGGGCACCTGTAATCCCAGATACTTGGGAGGCTGAGGTGGGAGAATCGCTTGAACCTGGGAGGCGATGGTTGCAGTGAGCTGAGCTCTTTCCGCTGTACTCTAGCCTGCGCAACACAGCAAGACTCCATCTTAAAAAAAAAAAAAAAAGAAGAAGAAAAAGAAAGAAATAGTGTTGGGATTTGTAGCTCTTGACACTATGGTGAATTAAAGAAATTAAAGAAAGAGCTCTAAATGAAGCTTTAAAAGTTTCCCAAACCCTTTTCCAGTTCTAATATGATTTTATTTAGGTTTGCATTTTAGAATAGAAGACAGTTCTCATGCCACAAATATTTTTATTGATTGCCCCTAATTTCATTTTGCAAAGTCTTTTTTTTTCCTAGTCCACAAATATTCATACACAACTGTGTATTGGCTAATCCTTGATTCAAAACGTATCATCATTTAGATTAACTCAGGCTTGATGCCTGACTGAATCTTTTTAGATATTCTTCTCCAGCTCTCTCTAATTTTACTTTATCTTTTGAAACAGTGCTTCCCTCATTTTGAGTAGCTATCCTATAATTCTGAAAATGAGATTTATGTTGGAGCAAAAAGAACTGGACCAGTACTTTGGGGCACACTGAAAATAATACTCCTGTGACCGATCAGTAAGATTAATTTCCATCTCTACCAATAAGGGGAAATTGCCAGTTTTCACCTTTGTGACCAAGCATCACTTTATGATGTCCCAAATGCAACATTTTTTTCTGCCTTCATTCTAACTTATCTAACCACTAATAAATATATTTTAAAGGAGGAATAAAAAGAAAGCTCAGAAATTCAGTGCAGACTTTTAAAGTCAGCAGTTGCATTTATTAATCTACTTCTCTAAGCCATTTGGGTTCTTTTTAAATTTAGTATTCCTTTCCTATGTCTTGTGTTTATATTCATATTTTACATGTTTATAAAAAAAGAGTTGTTTAGAATAATGGTATCAAAGCAGAAATACAGATATAACTGTATTATGTTGATACTAGAGTCAAGCCAATTTCTAAGTGTTTTTTATGTATTATTTAATTTGTTCTTCACAAGAACCTGCTGAAGTAAGTGCTATTTTTATCCCCACTTCGTAGATAGGAAAACTGGAGTCCAGAGAGATTAAGCGCTTTCCCAATGTCATGTAACTATCTGTTGGCAGAGTCAGGATTGAAGTATAGCTGTGGCAGAGTCCAAAATCGAGCTTACCCGCTATGACATACAGCCGTCTTGAAACACAGTAAAATAATACCTGTAATTAAGCATTAGGTTGAACTCTAGGCTTCTTAAAATCAAGATAAAATGAGAACACATGACAAAAATTTCTGTTGTTTATTAAAAGTAATCATGACATTTCTTTAAGAAACGAACAATTTATTTTGCTACTAAATTCTATTAGATACTAATTATGTAAGACTTTATGGGGAAAATAATATTCAATAATTTTAACACACCTTGAGGCATTCCTTATATAACTTTTTCTTCTTCACTAACTTTCTTTTTGGAAAACAGCATAAAATATATAACAATTTATAATATATGTATCATAAAAACCATATACAATAAAATATAAAATATAATTTAGTAAAATGGTAATCTCATGAGTATAGTCTACTAATCAATTTGAAAAAAAATTATCTTGAAAAATCTAAAAGGTTGAATAAATAGTACTTGATTATTTTCTAAAATATAATTGCATTGGCCAAGCTGATGTAATTTTAATTTTTTGAGGCGACATGACTTTAGACTAGTTGATACTCTTTGAATTCCATAACCTGTAGGAGCTACTGTTAATGAGCTCTCGTGGAAGCTGAGATAACACGCTGACGTTCTCACTAGGATAGCAGGCCAGTCACTTTGCCACAAATGAATGTGCAGGAAATTCTGAGGGGTTTTCCAAACAACAGCTTTGCATATGCTTTTGAGTCTAGAAAATGCTTGTTTGAAGCATCAGAGCTCTGATCTAGGGAGACTGGCAGGGCTGATTATGACTGGATATGTAGAAGTGTACTTAGCTCCATGGATAAATTTTGACCACAGCAAAACCCCATACTGCTATTTTAGAATGATTGCGTTAATAAGAATAGTTTGGTTACAAAGGCCAGAGGTTACTGTACTCATCAGAGGTTACACTTAGAAATGAGAATTATGCCAACTAAAGGTTTTCATCACAGTAGCTGGGGAGGGGTGTCAAACCCTGGCTGACTTACTTGTTTTCAGCCTACCCATCCTTTTACATTTCTTCAGGAACTTGACTCAGCTCCTCTCTCTGATTATTCTCTTTATGTTTATTCTTAGTATTCTTCCAATTATGAACATCTTCATTATTTCTATATTTTATTTTCAAACTCTCAGAGACATACTTATTGGGATAATTTAATCACCAACTTCCCTGACAGGCTGTTTATTGAAGGCTCTTTTTTTAAGGCATTTTTCAGATTGCGTACCTGTATTAATGTCCTAGACCTGCTGTAACAGAATTACTACAAAATTAAATTGTTTCTGGCTTAAGACAACAGAAATTTATTCTCTTACAGTTCTGGAGGCCAGAAATGCAAAATCAAGGTGGTTGGTGGAGCTATATGCCTTGGAAAATTCTAGAGAAGAATGTTTCTTTGCTTCTTTCAGCTTCTGGTGACTCCAGATGTTTCTTGCCTTGTAACTCTAGTCTTTGCCTCTGTCTTTACATGACCTTTTCTGTGTCTTCCTCTTTTTTGTCTCTTACAGGGACTCATTATAATACTTAACACTTACCTAGATTATCTCAGATGATCTGATCTCAAGATCCCAAACTGAGTTATATCTGTAAAGATACATTTTTCTATTTCTAAATAAGATTATATTCACAGGTTCCAGGGATTAGGATGTGTACATATTTTTTTTGCAAGGGCCACCATTCATCCCATTGCAACCTTGTATGTCCTGGGGTCGGGTGCTCTCCAATGACTCCATCACTGGGTGGATAGGACAGGTGTAACCCATGGCCTGAGCTGCCAAGGGAAAAGCCAAGTACTGTTCTCCTTATGCAGAAATTGTGGTCAACCATCTTTTCGGGCAGGTAACTAAGGATTTACTTACAAAAGTGAAAAAAGATCTTATTGAATTACTGGAATTGGGTGGAGGGGTATCTCATTTGCAATTACCATAACAACTATACCCACTATTATTTCCTCATCTCTGAAGTTCCCTTTTTCTTTTGTCAACTCCCTTCAATCTATCTCTGAGAGAGGTGGGGGAAAGTACAAGGATGGGGTCCTATTATTCCTGACTTAATCTCTTACTTTAAAACAAGGTATAGCCGGGCGCAGTGGCTCACACCTGTAATCCCAGCACTTTGGGAGGCCGAGGCGGGCAGATCACGAGGTCAGGAGATCGAGACCATCCTGGCTAACACAATGAAACCCTGTCTCTACTAAAAATACAAAAAATTAGCCGGGCGTGGTGGTGGGCGCCTGTAGTCCCAGCTACTCGGGAGGCTGAGGCAGGAGAATGGCATGAACCCGGGAGGCAGAGTTTGCAGTGAGCCGAGATTGCGCCACTGCACTCCAGCCTGGGCGACTGAGTGAGACTCCGTCTCAAAAAAAACAAAAAAACAAAAAAACCCCCAAGGTATAAAACATTTTTTTTTTAAAAAAACTAACATTTTCTTTGAGACATTGATGCTAAGGAAAGCCACAGATATTTATTTTCTGAGGCAGGGTCTCACTCTGTCACCCAGGTTGGAGTGCATGGAAAAACCAAAGCTCACTGTGGCCTGAAACCCCGGGCTCAAGTGATCCCCGCCAAACCTCCTCCTCAGCCTCCCCAGTTGCTGGGACTACAGGTGTGCACCACTATATCCAGTTAATTTTTTAAATGTTTTTGTAAAGACAAAAATTGGGTCTCACTGTATTGCACAAGCTAGCTAGAACTCCTGGTCTCGAGCAATCCTCTGGCCTCAGCATCCCGAAATGCTGAGATTACAGGTGTGAACCATGTACCCGGTCATCAAAAATATTTAAAATAGGCAAATACTTGTAGGGATACAGAAAATTATTTTACATAAAGTATATTGTATATAAGCATGTTCCTTTGATACTCACAAAAAAGACAGAGATAATACTATAACCTGTAATATAAACTAGAATTTTTAAGTAAATATTTTTAATTGTTATACAGATATAGGTAGCTCTCATGAGGGCCACCCAAAATAAAATGATAAATACACTGTTTGTGGAATTATAAATGGCTTTTAACAAGGTTCATAGGACAAATGCAGATTAACATACAATCTTGATTTTATGAAAAAAAAAAATGAATAGTTTACTAGTTTTAAATATTGATGTCACAGTTAATCCTAGAATCATTATCACTTAATTGACATACTTCCTGGATTTAAGCTCAGGATATCAGTGTTTTTACATTTGCAAATTTAGGTTAATACAAAAATTTAATGTTCTCTTTGCTTAATTACATTAGGTTCTCAAATTTTATGTGAAACTTTGTGTACTATAAAAAGAAATGTAAGTAACGGAAAAAGCATGCAAATGAAGAGTAAGGATCCACACTGAACCTATTATTAGATAGGTAATCTAACCCGCGAGGAGATTCACTTGGTAGCTTTCCAGTTTTATACCGTAGTCTATACTAATAATCTGTATTTCTTCAGGAAGCCGATTTGAATGCTCTCATCATCTCAAATAAACTGCTAACCATGTTGCACCAAAAAAAAAAAAAAAAAAAAAATTCTGGTCAAGGACCCGCAGCTATGATCTTGGCAGGCACAAGGTTTGGCTCACGTAACACATTGAACATGATCAATGGTGCCTGCAGTGAGCTTGCTAAAATCAGTTTGCTGCAAGTTTTACACATAAATTGGTTCTTTAAGTGGTGTAGGATTATTTGGTATTAACTCTTCAAATCTGAAAAACAATCCACCAAGAAAAGTCCAGTTTTACCAAACTAACAATGCCTTACTCAAGTGGAAACACTGATGTCCTATTCAGATGGACACCTTAGAAAATGAAGGAAGTTTCTTTTCTCTTTCTTTCTTTCTTTTTTTTTTTTTTTTTTGAGATGGAGTCTTGCTTGTTGTCCAGGTGGTACGATCTTGGCTCACTGCAACAACTGTCTCCTGGGTTCAAGCAATTCTCCCATCTCAGTCTCCAAGTAGCTGGGATTACAGGCATCTGCTATCATGCCTGGCTAATTTTTGTATTTTAGTAGAGACAGAGTTTCACCATGTTGGCCAGGCTGGTCTTGAACTCCTGATCTCAGGTAATCCACCCACCTTGGCCTCCAAAAGTGCTAGGATTACAGGGGTGAGCCACCGCGCCCAGTCAAGAAAATGAAGGAAGTTTTTTTATGAGACCATCTCTCTTTCAGACAGCAGTCATGCAATTGCCATGAAGGGAAGCACATGCTCCTCTCTGCCATGACAAAAGGCCGAGACTCTCATTAATAATAAATTTGCGGCCGGGCGCCGTGGCTCACGCCTGTAATCCCAGCACTTTGGGAGGCAGAGGCGGGTGGATCACGAGGTCAGGAAATCGAGACCATCCTGGCTAACACAGTGAAACCCCGTCTCTACTAAAAACACAAAAAATCAGCCGGGCGTGGTGAAGGCACCTGTAGTCCCAACTACTCGGGAGGCTGAGGCAGGAGAATGGCGGGAACCCGGGAGGCGGAGCTTGCAGTGAGCCGAGATCGCGCCACTGCACTCCAGCCTGGACCACAGAGCGAGACTCCGTCTCAAAAGAAAAAATAAAAAATAAAAAATAAAAATTGCACCAACTTACCTAGGTATAATTTAAGTGAAGTGGAGGTTGAGACAAAATTTGCTTTTATGTTACCTAAGTCAAAACTGTAGTCTTTATGTTCTTGCCTTTCTTCTATGATCCTATCCAGGAAATATAGTTTTCTAGAAAAGACAGCAGCAGCATGGGGCATTGAACTCACATAACTGGGCCCAGAGCTGATTTCTACCTACAGACTCAAAAGCCGTGGGTTGGTTGAAGAACATTGTAAATCTCTAAACTTTAAGTGAGCAGATACCTGCAAAGGATATCAACTTAGTACAATGCTTCCTGGTATGTACAAATACAATGCTTAGAACAATGTATCTCCTTTTGGATTTGGCAGGAAATGTTTTGCTAACGTTGCCAAGGTATTTTGCTTGCCTGTTGTTTGTTTTATTAAAATGTTTGAACAGTCTTTATAAAGTAAAGCTTTTATTCATCTAAACATGGCACAAAAGAACCTGGTGATGTCTGCTTTTGGGAACAAAATATTTTAAAAAGTCAGTTGGAAGAAAAGGAAATACTAAATCTTTGAATATTACATATAGAATTTTCCTTTATCTTTCTGAACCTTTGAATTCATCATTTTAGTTTTAAGTACAAAAAGAAATAGAACAAAAAATCTAAAGGCCCAAATAGCAGGGTCTGAGGACAGTTAATGTCAGTGAAGTCAAAATTCTATTTTCCTCCCTTCATGGTTTTTCATTGAACTTTAAATAGCAGTGATGCAAAAATCAGCTTTCAAATTGTCAGAGACAAGGCAGATCTGGTCATGATAAAGGCTATAACCTTGATTGTCAAGCCTGCTGGAGAAGTTTGCTGGGTCTGTGAAACTGACTCTGGAGTAAGTTTTTAGCAAAGGTGGCCACTGTCTAATGACTAGAACGAAAGAGACAATAGTGAACTTGAACTTGATTCTTGAGGACACTTTTACAATTATAGGGGTGGGACACAGCACTGAAAAGTTCTAGGAAAGAGATATGGACTTCATTGCTGTAATCCCATGTAATCAATGCATTCGATGTGAGAGCAGAGCTGGTGAGTAAACGTTGAAAAAATTATATTTGGTCTTCCAAGGGAAGTGATTGAAAGGTAGGCAGGGCATCTTAGCCCAGCCAATTTGAGAACCATTTAAGAATACACTAAAATTCAAAGCAGAGAAAGTAGAATTTAAGTCATATGGACTAGACCAACAATATGAAGATTAGAATGAGCTTGAAGTTTGCCTTGGCGCTTAGAAACAAAGACCGTCAAATCGATGGCAAAAGAATTGAGTCAAGACTTACCCACAGTCTTGCCTGCTTCAGGTGGGTGGTCTAAGAGAATCATTTCTGAAATGTGTATCTCCAGATAACCAAACTATCTGATGGTGTCCTTCCCAAGTGTTGAGGAGTTGATTGAGTCAAAAAAGATGTTAACTTCAAACACTAAGTTGAGGAGAAAAGAATAGATTCCAAACTTGGAAATAATCACAAATCCCTTAATGGTTATTATAACATCGGAAATGAAATGAGACAGAGGTGATGGCCTAAGCCGTGATGGCTGCCTACTACAGAGGGGGTTACTGCTGCATCCCTCTCTGAGGTTCTTTTCTTTTTTTCTTTTTGAGATGGAATCTCACTCTGTCTGGAATGAAGGCTGGAATGAAGTGGCATGCTCTCAGCTCACTGCAACCTCCACCTCCTGGGTTCAAGCTATTCTCCTGCCACAGCCTCCTAAGTAGCTGGGATTACAGGCCACCATCACCATGCCTGGCTAATTTTTGTGTTCTAGTAGAGATGAGGTTTCACCATGTTGGCTAGGCTAGTCTTGAACTCCTGACCTCAAGTGATCTGCCCACCTTGGTCTCCCAAAGGACTGGGATTACAGGCATAAGCCAATGCACCAGGCCCTCTCTGTGGTTCTTATCTGCTTGTGTGCTCATTCATTTACTTTATCAGATTGCACTTAGTTATATATTCAAGAAATATTGATTACTATGCTCTTACTGAAATACAGTACTGCTGAATTATGTAAAACAAAAATAACGAGAAAGCATAATCCCTGTCATCTTCCTTGTGTTTAATTTGGTTCTGTAATGGAAGAAACATTGGTTGGGCATATCTGTATGCAAAGATCCCTGTTAAAAACTCGAATGCTTGCTAACATGATTAAATAATGTCCAGTCTTCAGAAGGTTGAAGATTAGTAGAGAAAAGAAAAAAACTCATGTGGAAATATAATATAAGACATTTTTAGTCACAAAATTAGTTTTGTAAATTTATCATTAAGGTGAAGCAGAAAAATTATTTTATGGCCATCTTCTGGGCTTTTTGGCAAAGTGACTTTTTAGCCACGTAGGAAATATTGGGTAACTAGAATGCACCTTTCAAGTTAAGAATCTAAGAGATTAGATTTCAACTAATCTCTATATTAAGAGATTAGTTCTCTTAGAGAACAACAGAGGAAAGACTTAGATTTCCTTGGGAGGAAAAAAGTATATTAACAATTATTTCAAATGAGAAATGCAAAAGTAAACGTATAAGCAATTATTAACCAAAGTGATGAGGAATCTTTGCTACTCTTTCTTTGCTAATCACATAGATTCTACTCTTATCCATGGGATGCCTCTGCTGAGATAAAATTTTTTGGATGGACACACACACACGCACACACACACACTACATTCGGTAACATTTGGGTACTCTTGGGGAAAATTCACACTTCGGTTTGAATTTTGTATGATCCTTTATATTCATCTTATCTTCATCACAAGTGAGGTAATTCAGTGCAGATGAAGGTCACTTGTACATATTAAGCTCTTTTCATGTTCTTATATAATGATATACATATTTAACTATTTTCTTGTTTTTACAGATGTTTTATGTACAATTGTATTCATGTTATGTTACTTATCATACTCTTTATGGATTCTGTGAAGTAGGTTGATATTATTCCCGTCTTTGCAAAATACAAATACAAATATGTTTTGGTGAAAGAATAGAGCTAGTACAGGAACTGAAATGAAAAGCCAAGTTTCTGTTCTTTTTTATTTTTTTTTACACTCATGTTTATTTTGTAGTTAACAGAGAAACTTCAGTTTCTTTGCTCACAAATAATATATTTATCCAAATTGAGATGTCTTCTTTCAATGGAAATTTTTTTTTCCTTGTCTGAGTTATACTCCTAGTATCTAGTGAGTAAAATGAATTAAGGAGGCTAAATGAGGCTGTTCATCTCAGTGAATGCTTACTAGTTTCTTCTCTACAAGAAATAAAGCTTATTCTTTAACTAATGGGTAAATTATAAATCCGATCTGAAAGCATTTCTTAAAAAAAGGTTACCTCTTTAAATAAGTGATAAGAGTTTGGGTAAAGAAAGTACCTCTTCAAAAACTGGTATAATGGCAAGTTTGATATCTTAGGTTTTCTTATAGGCACTTTAAAAATATCCAATTCGCTGCATCTCCCGTTATGCCACAGACTTATGTTTCTCATCCTAAATTGTGATTTTCTGTGCCCTTTCATGGTATTTAAAATATAAGAAAATAATGAACAAGAACAGCTTATTGGACAGGAAAAACTCATGTAGCATTCATACATCTCTGATGAAAAGATTTTTAAAAGGTTGTTTACTGCATGTGTTTTTACATGTGAGATCTGGGACTTTAATTTTATCTTGGTTTATATGAAGGGTATGAAACATTTACTGAATTATAGGTCATCTTTTTTTTTTTTTTTTTACTGATTTGCAGGATCCCCTGCCTTTGTCTAATCTACATGAAGTTATGCGCTGATATTTATTTATTTATTTAGAGACAGAGTCTCGCTCTGTCACCCAGGCTGGAGTGCAGTGGTACGATCTCGGCTCACTGCAACCTCCTCCTCCCAGGTTTCAGCAATTCTGCTGCCTCAGCCTCTGGAGTAGCTGGGACTACACATGTGTGCCACCATGCTCAGCGAATTTTTGTACTTTTAGCAGAGACAGGGTTTCACCATGTTGACCAGGCTGGTCTTGAACTCCTGACCTCAGGTGATCTGCCCACCTCGGCCTCCCAGAGTGCTGGGATTATAGGCCTGAGCCACCACGCCCAGCCTGATTCTTTATTTTCTACTGTCCTTGCTTGGGTTTGGTACTGTCCTTGCTTGGGTTTGGTACAGCTCCAGAGTAGGAGTCAGAAGGGTTTCCATTTACCCTGCATTTGAAGGAGTTTCATGAAGATTTGGTTAAAGCTATTTGTAAATTGGCTTGTACTTTTTGACATAGATGTTATTGGTTTGGTGATGCCATGTTTTTAAATGGTCATTAAATTCAGGCTTAATCTTCCACTGTGTCATTTTGCTGAGATCTATTATTTTAAAGACAATTAGACCATTTCCTCAATTTTTGAACTTTCATGTTTTCTGTACTTCCATTGGTAACGTCTCTCCTGCTGCTTTTTGCCTGAATTATTCCTTTTTAGATATATTCACCCCGGCATGAAGTCACCAGAACAGATGCTTCTTCCTTCTGTCAGGGAACTTTTATCTGAGGGAGAGCCTGAGAGCTTCAAGTTCTTGGTTTTTGTTGGTTTGTTTCTATGCCAGATGCGTTAGGCTGTTGTGCTGCATGATACTCTATAGCTTTTCATTTCATTTTCATTTCATTCATCTCTATTTTCATTAAGCTTTAAATTTATTATAATCATAGTTGAGCTCAGAGCAAATCTCAGACTCTGAACATTAAATAGTAGTTTGAGCCCAGACAGGGCTCAAAAAAACTATTACTGTAGCATAGCAGATGCATTTTCCAGATTCTGGAAAATACAGGGTGCCCAGCCTGTGTCTTTCCACTAGTGGATCTCTCAGTTTCCAATACTCCTTCACCTTCTCTCACTGAATTTTTTTTTCAAAATGGATCTTGAACACGATGGAAAAATAAAAATGATTCTCCCATCAGACTGTGTTCAGATGCCAAAAAAGACACAAATCGTTGCTGGATGTGATTTTTTTTTGGCAATGACTTGAAGGAAAAATAAATAAAAACATCTGCACATGTGAGTCTCCTAGATCATACCTGCTGGTCTCCTGTTTATCAGTCTATTTTCAAGCCTTCCAGCTAACTGCACAATGCCTTTAGCACAGTTGTTAGTAGTGAAGAATTTCTCCACGAGAAGCAGATGATTTGTGCAAACTTATTACCCTTACTTCTTTCTCCTCCTCTATTTCTCTTTATTCTCTTTCTGTCTCAGATCCATTAGCAATGAGACGACTTTGAGTAAATCAGAAATCATTAATTCTTAAGGAGATGCTTAAGGCTCATACTGTGGTGCTTGCAATGTATCTGTGTTATTTTTCATCACTGGGAAATATAGGAAGGGCCAATAGATTATAAGAAGTCTCAGATTTACTGAGCCTAAGTCAGTGACTCCATTTAAGGTACTTTAAGATCTGAGTCACATGAAAATGAAGGGTTATGAAGCTACCTCTATTAAATACAAAGTATAAAGGGTTTTTTATTGCTCTTTAGGCACAGATTATTAATACTGTAATGACACTAAAGAGTATTAAATGCAAATTTGCAAGGCTCTAAAGGGCTTTATTAGGATAAGCAACATTTTATTGAGTCAATTCAGTTGCTATTTTAATGAAAATCTAGAAAATAAATCTCAGTGGAAGCCACCACAGATGTTGTATCCTATATTCTGGGAAATAGGCAACTGAACTTGGCAGAGTGGTGAGGGAGGAAATCCTGGAGGGAGAAGAGAAGGGTTAGAAAAGTGAGATTTTATGACTTTAATATGTATTTCAGAATGATTTACCCCCAAATTACTTATTGCAACTGGCTAATAAACAATTCCTTGCTTTTGATGCTAAACTGAATTTTCTACCACTTATAAGTAAAAGTTGAATGGTATTGCCATTATTTTGCAGGCTAAAAAGCCCACATTTTTAGTTTGAAAGTCAAATGAGAAAAGGATGAAGAGAAAAGGGAAGGAAGAAAGGAAAGAGGGAGCAACAGCTTTTTGGTTTTGATGTAGTGCCTAAGAAGGCTGGTGGATAAGGCAAGAACCTAAGGTTTTAGTCATGGGATCTACTATTTATTAAGAATGTGCTCTTAGGCAATTCACTTAACATTTCAGGGTTTTTTTCTTTAAAACAAGACTGAGATGACATTCCTTTGTGCAGTTCTATTATACAGTAGAGAAATAAGCACCATTGGCTACAGTACGCTAAATACCCATAGTCCTTCTAGGCATTGGGACAACCAAAAACCCTACCACACATTTCAGAATGCTTTCTTGGCAACATTGTGGAAACCGCTGGGCCCTAGTTGACCTCTAAGGTTTATTTCAGCTTTAAAAATATTACAATGCTAATAGGCTATTTATAGAAAACCGTGTAATTTATTGTCCAAATGAGAAAACTTTGGGGAGCACAAGTCAGCGTTAACAACAATTACTCTGGGAAACAGGAGTAAAATCCAGACATATCATTAACCTGAACATGTTGGTAATTGATTTTGGTGACTCTTTTTAAAAGTAGTTTCATTAAAATGATACAAAAGAAGGATGTAAAAATCAAAAAAGTATTATGAAATGATGAGCCAAGTAACCACTACCTAGATCAAAAATTAAAATACTGGCCAGGCACAGTGGCTCATGCCTGTAATCCTGGCATTTTGGAAGGCCAAGGGGGCAGAATATCTTGGGCCTAGGAGCTCTAGACCAGCTTGAGCAATATGGTGAGACCCTGTCTCTAAAAAATAAAATAAAATAAAGTAAAATAAAATAAAATAAAATAAAATAAAATTAGCTGAGCATGGTGGCACATGCCTGTGGTCCTAGTTACTCTGGGAGGCTGGGGTGAGAGGATGGCTTGAACCCCAGAGGTTGAGGCTGCAATTAGCAGTAAGCCCTCCACTGCACTCCAGCTTAGATGTCAGGATGAGACCCTGCTTCTGAAGAAAAAATGAAAAAGAAAAAATTAAAATACCAGTATTACCCACACAAGCTCTCCTCATGACCCTTCTCAAATATTACTCAAATCTCTCATTGCCCCCAAAGATAGTCACGATCCTGATTTTTACACCATTACTTCTTTGGGTTATTTTTCTTTTATTATGAAAGTGATATGCATTTCTTATAAAAACAATTTTTGTTTGAATTGCATAAAGTAAAAAATTAAGAGTCTCCTCCAGTCGCAAATTTTATTTTTTCTGCAGGAACTACACTTTAAAATCTCTTAGATTTTTCCCTATGCTTGTACAAAGAACACACACACACTTTTTCTTCCAAAACTGAGATTATACATATATATTATTATGCAATTTGCTATACTTATTATAGACATATTCTGGCTTCCACATAATGGCAGCTATGAATATTATTAACAGATTCATTTCTCCCATTCTGGGGGTGGGAGCATATGAACGCTGGACGATAGAGCCTTGAAGGAGGGTAGGTCAAAGGTAGAGTGAGTCTGGTTTTTTATGAGACATCTTGTTCTTTCCATAGATTTTTTTTTAATCCCAACAGAGAAGTACTGGGACTGGTGGGACCTTATATTTCCTGACTGAGAGAGGGATTGGGGGAAGTGAAAAGTCTATAGGAATCAGACCTATATTCTAGCTGTGTCATTCACTGCTTCTGGGACCTTAGGTCTATGGAATAAAATGAGGGTTATAATGCCTGTCTGTAGCAAGAGGTTTTAAAGATAATTTTTATATTATGTAATAGACCCATTAGTTGTGTACGATCTTAATTTGACTCAACACCTACAAATTTTGTGCTTTTCTTAACATCTACTAAGAGTATGGGACGACAAAGAAGGAGTGATGATTTGTTATAAGTTGCTTAGGTTTTACATAAAGCTTGATAAAATTAGAAGCTATGTAAAATATACTCCACATATACTCAGGGCTATTAAGTTAGAGGTTAAAGAAAACTAAACTTTACTCTGTATTTTGGTGTTTTAAATCAGGGCACTTGCATTTTAAAGGTTTGTTGAGGTGGTAAATGTAGTTTTACGGGTTGGTTTAGAATGAAGTGTTTTCATATCGGCTCATTAACCCAAAAAGAGCTGTTGTAAGAGGGTTGCAAAGCCCAGAGGAACAATTATTATTATTTTCAGTGGTATTTGTCATGGCAGTGATATAAGCTCTAAAGATAGAACATGATTTTTGGTGCTATTGAAGTAAATTCGAGAGTAATCAGATTATAGCTGATGTAATTTAGATGTTTGGAGGTGGGGAATTTTCTGATAGCAAAATCTAATATATGTGGCTCCCAAAATGAAAGCCTCTCTCCGCGGATGACCTTCGCCAAGGGAAACATTTTCAATGTGGTCATACTGACAAGTTATAACTTATAAACTTCTTTTCCTGGAAGGTTTTGGTTTGAAGATGACTTTGGATTTTGAATCCAGCCTGAAATAAAAGTGGGGGTCGGGGAAAATAAAGGCCTTTTTCTCTATACTTTACCACCTTTCGGTTTTAATTGACCTCCACATCACTTAACAATAGCTTCTGTCTTCCATTTGTCACTCATTTCATGCATGATAAGCATCATTATATGCACTTTGCAGTTTCTCACATGTACTGACAGAAAAGAGAACTAAAGCCTGGAAGAGTAACTTATGCAAAGTTAGTGACACAGTTAATAAGTCATAAGAGCAGAATTAAATTCTAGATATGAGTCAAGGGTTGATGCTTTCAGCTCCTATGCTGTGATCCCTGTTTTGTATCCCAACTACATACAAATGAGTCATTCTCCAGAGCTTGCTGGCGAACTGTCTTGTGGCTTGTCATTTCAGTGTCCCCATAGCATCAAACAGGTGTCTAAATGTTTCTTAAATCCAATTTTCCAGAGCTACTAATTCCTCATCTCTACTAGGGAAAGAATGAAAGTTTAAAATACAACACTCGGGTTTCAAAAAAGGAGGAAGTACTTAAGCTCT
Organism: Chlorocebus sabaeus; assembly: GCF_047675955.1. Classification (NCBI taxonomy): domain Eukaryota; kingdom Metazoa; phylum Chordata; class Mammalia; order Primates; family Cercopithecidae; genus Chlorocebus; species Chlorocebus sabaeus. The sequence continues at coordinate 77,381,473 of NC_132905.1, forward strand.
TGAATTATTTCAGAAGCCTTGAAATAATCACCCTTCAGATGGCACTGGGATATAATTCCTTTCCTCCTCTTGATTTCCTCCCTCATTTCTGCAACCAAACAAAGAGGTAGCCTCTCTGTGTTCTTGATATCATTCCAGTAGGAATCTTTACTTACAATGATGTTACATCTTATTAATACTGGAAAGTCTTTTGCAAGCATAATGCAGTCCTTTTGGTTAACTTTGTGTGGAACTCCTAAAAATTGACCTCTTGCAAAGTGGTCTGAGTATTTTCCTTCTCTTTTTGAGGACATCTTAAAATAACTTACAATGATAGGTACGAATAAATAGAAGAACTAAACCTTATTAGTGACTTATTACCTGAATGAATCTACTGTGTGTAGGTTTAAAGCAGGTGCTAAGTTCTTGCTTTGAAAGCAGGAAGCGACTGAGAGCGGTGGCTCACACTTGTAATCCCAGCACTTTGGGGGGCTGAGGTGGGTGGATCATTTGAGGTTAGGATTTTGAGACCAGCCTGGCAAACATAGTGAAACTCCACCTATACTAAATATACAAAAATTAGCTGGGAGTGTTACACACACCTGTAGTCCCAGCTACTCAGGAGCCTGAGGTAGAAGAATCACTTGAACCCAGGAAACATATGCCCTGAAATTTCCAGGATTGAAACAACTGTGGAACTTGACAAAGGGTGTATATGGTATAATTAAGAACTTTACTCAGGAATTTCTTACCATTTTGAAAAGTTACATCCCCAGAGGCAATGTTCCTTGTGGAATCAAAATCATTTATAAACCATGATTTGTTAAGTCTGTGGATGCTGTGTTCACCATGTCGTATGTAGAGAATAAATGTTATTCACTATTATTTTCTTAAAAATGTGCATTTGCATATTGAAGCATTATAAAGCACCTCTTTGTTATTTCTTCTCTATAATTATGGTATTGTATTATTTTCTCCATTTATGTGACTAGATAGGTTTTATTTCCATGTGTTTCATTTGCGGATAGTAAGTGAACATGACCAGAATTCATAACACTTAAGCTTTCAGTTAGGGCCAATTTTGTCTTCTCATGGTTATTTGAACCCTGAAAATGTCCAGTTACTATTTATTCATTAAGGGCTTGAGCATATTAGTATCTACAGGGTAGACCTCTCTGTTGGGGTCTAGGCCTTTTATTTATCTGCCCCATGGCCGTAACACTTAGATGTCTGTGAAGCCCTACAAAGTCAACTAATATCTGGGCTGAACAGATTCATTATACCACAAATGGGCTCCTATTCCTCTATTCCAACCTTAGTGGGCAAGAATCATGGGCTCTGATGCCAATATCCAATTAAATGATACTTCCTCATCCTCACTCACTAGCCTGGGCCAATTCATCGGCACCTCTTACTTGGATAGGTGCTTCCTGACTTGTCACTTAATCTCTTGTCTTACTCCTTTCTTTTTGTATTTTCTCCCTCTGCTGAGATTAAAATTTGATCATGTTTATAATCCTTCATAGGTTTCCAAGCGTCCTGCTTTAAGGTTCAAATTGCTGTATATGGTTCATAAGGCCATGTACAATCTGGCCCCTTCCTAACCTCCCACCCTCATCTCCAGTTATTAACCTTCTCACCCTCTATGCTCTAAGTTTGGTTGGATCCCTTTCAGTTTATTACATGATATTTTCTTTCTTGCCTCTTGCTGTTCTCCTGTATAGAACCTAGCCTGATTGATTGCTAAGCTCACCCTTACTCATTCTTTAAGTATCAGCTTAATCCATACTTTTTCTAAAGTGGTTTTTCCTTACCCCTTGAGTTACTTATGATCTCCCTTGACAACTTATACTTTTCTATTTTCATGCTTCTTTGCTTGTATAATTATCTGCTCTTGCCATTCAATTATGAGCTCTAAAGAAACTTTGCTTGTCTTTTAAAATGAATTTTACCTTCAAATGTCAGCACAGTAGCTACTCTGTAAATGTTTGAGCAATAAATAAATACATAACAAATAATAAAGCATTTAAAAATACTTTAGTATCTATGATCCATAACCAAGATGAGTCTAATCAGGCAATCGTTATGTACAATGTGAGAAGTGTTTTACATTTTTTATTTCATTAAAACATTCTGCTCATGACCAACTAATAGGCTGCCACCTGTAGTTTCAAAAACGCTGTTATGACTGCTCTGTTGATGTGAAAATCATTTCTAATTGATGATATTTTTAGTAATTGCATTCATTAGGAGATGGTCACATTCTTTTTGACTGTTTTCTCTAAATATTAAAATCACGGTGGAGCTCTGTGATATTTATAACCTCTAGATAGTTGGACTTTTCAGCTTTAAACTATGGACATAATAACTTAAAAAAATCTTGTGCAGTATATGTAGGGGTGTGTGTTTCGTGTGTAATTTACATTTGTGTTATAAATATTGGGACACTGAAACTCAGGTACTCTAACCAACACGGTAGACTCACAATTTTGGAACAGAACTGAAAAGCCATTTAATGCTTTATGTGATCCCCTTTCTGAAGGTCTACACAATTCTTTATAATATTTCATATGTTCCCTGGAAAGAACCACTGTGAGAAAGATTTTCTTCTGTCAAATGTAATGCATAAATTCAGCCATTTTAATGAGGCACATACAGTGTGCTGGGCAGTGTGTGTGGTCGTGGTGATGCAACAGTGAGGAATGTGGTCATGGCTCCATTACCACAGAGCGTTAAAAAGTTACCCCTTCCTATTGCTTCACTCTCATTGCTTCCTTTACCTTCTTTTTAATCTGAAACTTGGTTCTTCCTCAGCCTTTAAATAATGGACGCTTGTTTTCACATGAACTGCTCTTGATAAGAGTCAGAGGTGGTATCAACAGTCTTTTTCTTGCTCTTCACATGTCTTCCAAGTGATTCCACGTCCATGGTCTCCCAAATCCACCTGTGCTAAAGTCTGCCATTTGGTGATACAGGTTTTCTGCTCACTCTGCCCTCTCTTCAACCTCACTGTTTCTTTCATTCATCACAGTCTTCCACACTTGATATATCAGGGTCCCCCTTATTCTATCCCTGGCTCTTGCCCTGGGCACTTTAGTATCCCCAACTTTGTTCACCTGCAGGCCTGCTTTATCCAGTGACTTGATTTGTCTCAATCTTAATATTATCTTCTTTTTACTTTAGCAACCAAGTACATTGAACACATATTTTATGGTTCCCTTTAATTATTTGGAGATTCGATTTTAAATTCCACAGGTTTCTGTTCTTCAAATCCTTGTTACTTCAATACCACCTCTTAGTCCTAAGTAAAAAGGTTACCTTTATAAGAAACCCTTCTGTGCTTCTCCTCTGGCTACAAGGCTTCTGATGGGCTGAGGCTTTCATGGGGCCAAATGTTAAAGCCCACTCGGAGCCTCTGCGCTTCCTTCTCAGACTGCATGCTGAGTCACAGGATGGACCAGATGAGTTGGTGTGGGATGAAGTCAAGCTGAGAGACAAGATGGCAGGCTGAGAACTGGGGCTGGCTCTTCCTGTGCTGTCCATTCCAGTGTGGTCCTCCAGCCCTGCTGAGTTGTGATAAAGGTAGGTTAGTCGAGAGATGACTAGTAGACATATTTTACATAACAATTATCTAGTTTTCATTATAATTTTTAAATGTGTAGGTACCTAGTGTGGGAATCATCATTTGTACTCTGGCCCTAGGCCTCACAGAGGCTAAGGCAAGGCTGGCCTCAATACATACATTTCACCCACCCTCTGATCTCTGGTCCCTTGGCTTCTTCCATTTCATTAATGTCTGTCAGTTTTTCTTCATTCCTAATATTTTCAACTCATTTTTGTGTGAACTCAATTCTTTGCCTTCTTTTCTATTTGAACTCTCTCTTATACAAAGCTTGAACTACAAGTTGATTTTACAGTCTGCCTTCTTGGCTTTTGTATTCTGTCTTCTAAATCATGCCGGATAGTAATTGACATTGTACATTACTACACTCCAAACTGGTGTGACTTTTTTTTTTTTTTTTGGTCAAATGATCCTTTATTGAAATACTTTCCTTTGTGCTTAACTGGCTGGGCATTCCACAGCACCACTGTTGATGTCATCTATGATGTCATGAGGGTGGCGGCTATCAGCCTTACAGCCCGCAGACTGGGCAGTCCCCAGGATCTCTTTAATGGTTCCAGGAGTTCTCTGGCCAAGGATTGGTGCCGCATCTGTCGAGCAATGTTGACGATCTCATCAAAAGTGATATTCCCACTGTGTTTAATGTTTTTCTGTTTCTTTCTGTCTCTTGGTGGTTCCTTGAGGACTTTGATGATCAGGGCAGAGGCAGAAGGCACCACCTCAATCTGGGCCTGTCTGTTCTGAATGGTCAGTTTCACTGTAATCCTCAGGCCCTTCCAGTCACCCGTTGCCTTGGCAATGTCATCACCAACCTTTTTCGGAGACAGACTCAGGGGGCCGATCTTGGGGGCCAGGGCAGAAGTGGCACCAACCTCGCCGGAGGTGCACCTCAGGTATATGACTTTGATCTCGTTGGGGTCGAACTTCAGCAGCACGGTGGAGGCGGCTGGTGTCGGATGAACCCGGATTCGGGATGACCGAAGAAAGTTGCACCTTGGCTTCCTCCGAGCCGAAAACCGAGAGCTAGTTGTATAGTATTCTATAGTGTATACGTACCACATTTTCTTTATCCAGTCTATCATTGATAGATATTTAGGTTAATTCCATGTCTTTGCTATTGTGAATAGTGTGGCAATAAATATACACATGCATGTGCATGTGTCTTTATAATAGAATGATTCATATTACTTTGGCCATATTATACTTAGCAAACTAACACAGGAACTGAAAACCAAATACCACATGTTCTTACTTATAAGTGGGAGCTAAATTATGAGAACAAATGGACATGTAGAGAGGAACAATATATATTGGGACCTTTTGGAGAATGGAGGGTGAGAGAAGGGAGAGGATCAGGTAAAATAACAAAAGTGTACTAGACTTAATACCTGGGTGATGAAATAATCTGTACAACAAACCCCCATAACACAAGTTTACCTATGTAACAAACCTGCACTTGAAATTAACATTAAAGTTTAAAAATTCATATTTGAAAGTCTGGGATTACAGTTTGGGGTAAATATGTGTCAGCATGTGGGAAGTATTAATTATGAATATCTTATTTTACAGAGTATAATTTTAAAGTACTGTCCAGAGAGAAGCAATAAAAAAGGAAGCATTACAAATAGAGGACTGAAATAGCATTTTCAAATATTTGAAAAGGAAATTACAGTCATTATTTGGATTTTGAAAAAGAGGAATTAGCACATTGGTTTATTAAATTCCAATTAGTACAAACATGAAATGAATAGAGTATAATCTATAATGACTTTGAAAAAGATGAAAAAAGAGAATCATAGCTATAAATGTTCAAAAGGAAAATGAACTTGGAAAAGACAGATTTTATGAGCTAGCATAATTTCTGTGACAACTGGGAAAATGCTCAGGGTCAGAAAACTTTCTTGTCTAATAAAAGAAAGAAAGCATAAGTTATGAAGGAAAAGAACCAAGTGGTAAATTAAGAGAGTGATTTTAATAAATTTCACATCTAAAGGCCTGACTTCTAGAATTTTCATTTGGTGACACAACAAGGTCAACATTTGCTTTGACATATAGCCTTGACCAGGAAATGGTGATAAGGAAAGCAATAAGAAGTCCCTTTAATGAGAGTGTATCTGTGATGAAAGAACAGGTGCAAAGATGACCTAGATGCCATTATTTGGAAATTTATGTATAGCAAGGAAGCTGATCATTTTAAACAGGCTTAATGTGTCTATAATATAACCCTCTGATAGCTTTTGTGAATTCAGTCAACTTGAGCTTTTGTCTTATAAATTACAAAAAATAGTTTTATTGGTTAAAAAATGTTTAAGTAGCACTTGAAAATACCAGAGGAAATAAGAAAATGAGTAAATTATAGAATAAACCCAATAAGCTTTGGAATGTCATCAACATAAAAAATACCAAACTTAAAGTTGTAGGTCTTGAATAAATGTTTTCCAAATACTTATAGACAAATAAAAAGCCTGAAGACATTTTTCATAAGGAAATCCCAGGAGAGGAAAAGAGAAACGTTGGGACTCAGAAATGAAATTTATGAAAATATGGAGCAAAACTGAACCAGGACTCAAAGGAGTGAAAGCAAATAAAAAAAGAAGACAAAGTCACTGCTGGGTTTAGACATAACCATAAAACCTTATGTGATGGATTATTGTTTTCTAACTAATTAAATAAAGAACAAAATCAATAAATGTTCTCTCCCTCAGAACTGTGTTTGGATACTGATAAACTCACTCATTTTTTAAATAGTTGGTGTCAAGACAAATTGAAAGTGAAAATTGCAAATGAAGTATGAATGAGAAAGTAACATAATCTTATAATTATTAGGTTTTCTCCTTCCTTCCTTCCTTCCTTCCTTCCTTCCTTCCTTCCTTCCTTCCTTCCTTCCTTCCTTCCTTCCTTCCTTCCTTCCTTTCTTTCTTTCTTTCTTTCTTTCTTTCTTTCTTTCTTTCTTTCTTTCTTTCTTTCTTTCTTTCTTTCTTTCTTTCTTTCTTTCCTTTCTTTCCTTTCTTTCTCTTTCTTTCTTTCTTTCAGATGCATTTGGAATTTCTCTGAGTCCTTTCCGTGATCTCTAGGTCTTTTGAAAATCAGAGACGGTATGAAAGTTATTGCAAAAACAGAAAACGTTAAAGATAGAAGATGTTAATTTAGAGATCACTGTGGAAAGCAATTTCCCTATTTAATTACTATGGACATTTTTCAGCTTTATTTTTTCTTAGAATTCAAAAGAAAACTTTCAAACATTTTCTAACTGGGGATAATAAATAAGCTGTGTCTCTGGTAGTCTTCTAAACTTTGTGATTTACTCCAAAGTTACACAAGTCTGCTTGAGAGGTTGACTAGATATGTGATAGTACATACTGAGTACCTACTGGGTGCTGGAACCATGATCTAAGAGCTCATGTGCAATAATGGGCAAATTCAGAGATGCTATTTCTGATTCACTGAATTTTGAGTCTAGTAGGGGTGGCAGATGTTAATCACACAACCACAGATGAATGTACAATTATAAATGTGACAAATGTTATGAGGAAAGATGGGACAAGAAAATTATAAATGTTAGTCTGTTCTCATGCTGCTAATAAAGCATGAGACTAGGTAATTTATAAAGAAAGGAGGTTTAATTGCCTCACATTTCTTCATGTGTTGGGAGGCCTCAGGATAATTACAATCATGGTGGAAAGCGAAGCAAACATGTTCTTCTCATGGCGGCAGGAAGGGGAAGTGCTGTGCGAAGCAACGGGGTATGCACTTTATCAAACCATCAGATCTCATGAGAAGTCACTCAGTATCAGGAGAACAGCGTGAGGATAACCCCCACCGTGATTCACTTACCTCCCACCAGGGCCCTCCCATGGCATGTGGGGATTATTATACAATTCAAGATGAGATTTGGGTGGGGACACAGCCAAGCCATATCACTGTATAACATAGATATTTAATTTAATGTTGGGGGTGACAGAAGGCTTTTTTGAGGAAATGACCTCTGAGCTGACTTCTAAAGACAAGTTGGAGTCATCTAAGTAAAGGTGGCTAGTGGAGAATATTCTATAAAGGTTATACAGGTAGAAACAAGACACAATTGAAAAAAGTCTCAATGCTTAGGAAATATTCTTTGCCTCTTTAATTGTTACTCAAAATAGTATATTTAATTCTACTTCTTATACCTTATAGAAGTGGTAGGTTGCTTATTGAAAATAAACATGACTCAGTAGACAATTTGGGGTTATGTGGCTTCCCGACAAGGCTCTCTGGGCTTCAGTGTCCTACCTAGACAGAGAAGGAATTGAGTCAGATGATGTCTAAAGTACTTTTTTATTTGAAATTGCTGACTCTTTGGTTCATGTAAATAAATACCTAATTAACAGAAACTAGTATGGGTCTTGTACTAATAGTGGCAATAAAGTTTGTTACAAGCATTACATTACTATCTCATGAAGAAGAGTCTGGTCTTGTTGTAGCTGCTAGTACAATTCTCTAGGAATAGACACTCTAAAATATGTGCTCAGAGTAGCCTTAGTCAAGCAATGGATGCATTCATTGCTAAGTGACCTGTGGAGGAAAATGGTTGTTTGCCTGAATACTAGCTTGATTTCATGATTTGGGGATGAAGGACTTAAAATGATAGACAAGAGGTAAGACACCTGGTAGGTACTGTGACTGTGGGGACTTTGATTAGAATACACACAAAAAATCAAGTGACTAGCTTATTTTTAATGATATTTTTATTTTTATGCACACACACAAATGATGAATAAGAAGATAATGCATGTTAGCAGTTATATTTATTTATGGAATTTTCCCTTATGTACCTGTCTTGATTATAATACAGAAATTTACTTGAAATTAGTGATAATCCTTCATCAAAACCATGGTTTTTAAAGTTCTATTCAGTGCTGCTCTTTTTCAATCATGTTGATGAAAATATATCTTTTAAAAAATACTTCTATTTTCTTGTTTTCAAATGACTAGGGGGAATGATGCCAGAATAGCAAAACAAACACCATTTTTCCATGAATATCTGGCTCCTAAAATTGGTTTTGGACAGTTTGTAGAAAAATATTTTTATGTCTGGAATTTGTCACTTTTGAAGGTTCTAATCTTGATATGCTGGGTCACTTTAAGGAGAAAACAAAGGTGAGATGCTCTGTACTTCAGTGCCCAACTTCAGTGCCAACTACCTTCCCTGCAACAGGTGCTTGTATTGCACATTTGGTAAGCCTTAGAGTTGCTTTCCTCTTTTTTTTTTTTTTTGCGTTGAGTAAAGCCAACCCCATGAGTGTGAGTAGGTGAAATAACACTCCAGAAATAGCATAAATTACTTCTGGAGTCCTGTTAAGATGGCATGGTGAACATTTGTTTTTGTATTTTAATAGAGGATTAAGAGACATCACATATAGTCTCTATTTTTCTTCTTTTCAAAAACTATTCCGAAGACTAATTGACATGTACACAGCGAGCCACATCACCGATAGGAATCATAGTAATTGACACCTTCTAGAACAGTTAATTTGATCTTGGCTACGTTGATCAATGTATAGAATAATGGAAGGGATGGTTCTGTTTTCCACTAATTTTGTTTTATCTTAGCTGGAATATTTGACTTAGCATCAGGCTTTAAGAGAGATATTGACAAACTGGAAGACATTCAGAGGTTAGGGGACTGGAATTATAAAGGGAATTGAAAACATGACAGATGATGCTTCCTTGAAAGAATTATGCTATTGGGTCTATAGAAGGAAAGGCTACAGGGAAGTTTGAGGGCTCATCCTGAACAAACCAAGAGCTTTCGTGTGCAAGAGGCATTTAATTTGTTCCTTGTGAACTTGCAGTTTTAGACTAGAATAAAGAAAGTGAAAAAATGTCTAGGAGAATTATTTCAGATTAACATAAGGAAGATTTTTCTAATCAAACTGCTTAAAATGCTTCTGACTGCCTCTGGAGAGGGAAGACCACGGGATGTAATAATTCCTGCATCAGCAGGAGTGTTAGATGCTAGAGAAGAAATTTCAAATCAGATGCCCTTAAAGGTTCCTTTCTATTCCAAGTGTGTCTATAAAGTCGCAATTTGGTCATCTGGCTACAGTGGATATAGCATTCGATTTCTCCAATGTCCCAAATCTTTGAAGATGTTTTTTTCCCTCAGGCCCTTAATAGAAGTTAAACTTTTTCTTAGCATAATTATATACAAATGACTTAAATATTCTATGTATTTATATATGTAACTCTTTAATGCATAAACTAATCCCTTAAAGTATAAGGGATTTGGCTATAGTTTAACTTAAGGTAAATCAACTCGCTTTGGATGTGGCTAGCTAGATTCAAAGTCAAAAATTTTATTTTTAGTAAGAGTATATTGAAATAACTCTAGGGACTATTCCAGTGAAAGAAATTTCAGTGACAACCTTTTAGCCCAATCACAAAATTAAATAGTGTATTTAAAACTGGATGTGGTTTTAGGAATCAACTCTATTTAAGTTTTAAACCTCAGGACCCAGGGACTCACACTGGTAGGAAAGTTGATGTAGGCTCAGTTATAGTCATAGTAAGTGTCACTTTTGCTGTCACCTCTTTGGCCACCTGACAGTGCTGCTAAGTGGTATTTTCTGCAATGACAGATCATGTGTTCCATGTCTCTCAGAAGTGGGCATCATTACTGGTGGTCCTGTTCAATGAGCCCAGCTATCCCAGCAGTGACTCTGGCTCCTGTCCTCTAGCCTGTGTGCAGTGGCTGGCTTCTCCCAGAGATTCCCTTCTGGTGCACTGCCTATTGGCAAGGCCTGGGTCTCTACCACTCCCATCAAAACCACCAATCAGTGTCCCAATCTTGCTGCTTTTTACTCTTCAATTAACCTAAGTAACTTCTGCCCTGGGTTCGCCCACTAATCATCCTCTGATGGCCTGAAACCTAATTGCTTTTGCCTGGGAGGTGAAAGTGGTTGGGAGGTTAGTGGGGAAGTTAAGGCTTTCTCTTGCCTTTGGAAGCATAGTGCTGACTTCTGCATTCTATTTGCTTGTGTGGTGCTAACAGTCTTCCCTCCCTCCCTCCCTCTGCCCCTCTTCTCCTCTTCCCCTTCCTTCTTTCTCTTTTTTCTTCCTGCCTTTTTATTTTTCATGTCTTTCTTTCAACTGTCTTGCATATTTTTTCATATGTGACTTATCATGTTTCATATTCTGCGATTAAATATGCTATACTTGACTTCAACTCTTCAGAGAGGCAAAAACATCACTGCGCACAGTATGTAATTCCTACTCTTCTTGCTATTGTGAGGAAGAAATATAAATCTGTAACACAATCAATGCCTTGAAATATGTTAACATTGCATTAGTTTACATAAGAATAGGAATATATTCTGGTTGTTCATCTCCCTAATAACCTTGGATATTTTTTCATTTATCTAGGGTTTAAACTTATCAATTTGGATGCTAGCAGTAATATCACTAGGTAGTAGTAAATACCTGCTTTTCCTCTCCCCACACTTATGTAAAAAACATACCTGTCTAATATATATACCTACAGTATATATGTGTAAATCATATACAAATAATACATAAATGAATAAATTAATTAGAAAAAACATGACCTATTTAAATATACTGTTTTAATTTATTGATTGTTTTGATTAATTTTAAAATATTGTGACTGCCCAGCTAACTCAGTCTGTAAAGCATGAGACTCTTAAAAATATGTTGTCTACAGGTTATGGAATGAATACCTTGTTCGTTATGTAATCAATTTCAACTATTTGTATTATTAATATCATCACATTTAGGTGAATGGGCATATAATATCAATACTTTCTTATATAATTTTTAGTTATCTTCTTCAATTGATTTAACGTTTAATTTCTTAAAATATATAAGCCACAAAATTGAAATAGCAGTGTACAGTGTGCAAAGACATATTTTCTAGTTATCCTTTTTATGGGTTGCTATAGCACAATTACCATTGTAGTTTCTGTAGACTCTTCACTTTTAATATAAAAATGAAAGTGGTTATATGTGAAATTTAAAACTATTCTATCAAAACAAAAAATGTGTGCATTTATGTTGTGATTGTCATTAAACCAATAATTTTCTGGTCACTTAGTATTATTACTAAACTATATACATTAGGTTATTTGAAATGTTTTTCACATATTTTTCATGGAACAGGATTTATGTATACTTATGTGAATATATTAAATATTACATGATTGTTACTTATTTTTATATATTAGCTATAAATGTTAATTACAACAGTTTTAAAGTTGAGCCATTCTGTGATCCATCTCAGCACAGAATCACAATAAGAAGAAATCTATGCAAACAACCAAAATACATAGTCTGTCGTAGCCAAATGTGGATGGCAAAGTTAAACATTGCATGATATAGAAGACAAAGAAAAATGCCCTTTATTAATTTATCTCTTTGTAGTCTCAATCATTTTGAAATCTGATTTTTCAGAATCTTTTCTGGCTTCTCCCCAGATTCCAAGTAACTTATGGTCTTTCTCCAAACACTCACTATTACTAGCTATTTTGTTTACTTACTCTCTTTTCATACTCCTCACCATCAAACACCTCTTTCTGAAACCTGGGCTCCCAGCATGTGGATCTTTCTTTTTTCCTTTTTATATGGTCTGCTGAGAGGGATTATCTGTTTCCCCTTCTGAATGTATTTCTTCTCAGGGTATGAAAACGGACCAATACAACGACTCTATCTCATGTCTCTCTTAGCCACATTCTGTCTCCATGATCCCCTCAACAGACATGTTTTTATAGCCCTTGGCTATTGCTCAGAGAAACAGTTTAAAAACTGTACTTTTCTCATTATCCCTTATTGCAATAAAATCTTTACTTCTTCAATTCATTCTGGTTCATACATTTCCTCCAGTTGCTATGCATATCATGGTCAGACTACAAAAGCAAGGTGATTTTACAACTTTACTATAAGTCCACATTTAGGTCCAGAAATTCCATGAGTTTTGAGTTTATTCATTATTTTTTAATGAAACTGTCTCAGAGAATTATTTGAATTATTTGAATCAATGGAGGAAAAATGTGTTACGATGCCAAAAGCTAATAAATTTTCATATTATTTCTATCTGGCTTGCAAATGAATTCTATAACTTTTGTTTTTACTTTGTCCCAGAAGATATAACTTCACTAACAAGTTTAGCTAATATTAACACGAAAGTTTCATTGTTATTAGCTGGAGAACATGACTTAGAAATGTATGGGGCAATGAATAATAAGAAGACGACCAGTAGTTAAGTTGCTATGAATAATCCATGTATAACTAGCAATCCTGTAAGCGTGGATCATTTTCATCACATGACTCTAAATTTGCTTCTGAACCAAAGTGGATAAAAATTTTTATTGAAAAAATATTGATTAATATTTTGTTGACAATGATAAACTAAAGCACAAATTACATATAAAATATAGGTTTTCAATTTTAAATCATGTACAGGATTTCATGAAAATCCTTTGATTTCTTCTACTTTAGCGTGGAATAGAGATGAGGAGTAAAAGTGCAGGTCAATAAATTGAGCAAGGCTCTTACTTCATTTGACCATTTGAAAATTTGCATTTAGAGAAAACAAAAATATGTGTATAATTGTAAAAATGTGTTGGTCTTAGAAAATGTAGAAATTTACTCATCATACATTATTTAACAATATGAAAAACATATTCAAGAGATCATGAGGAAAATTATTCCTGAGAAGAAACACATTCAGACAAGAAAACAGATAATCCTTCTCAACAGACCATATAAAAAGGAAAAAAAGAATGATCCATGTGTAGGCAGCCCAGGTTTGGGAAGGAGGTGTTGGTGAAGAGTATGAAAAGAGAGTAAGCAAAGAAAACAGCTAGTAATGGTGTTTGGAGAAAGACTATATATTACTTGGAATCTGGGGAGAAGACAGAAAAGATTCTGAAAAATCAACTTTCAAAATGACTGAGGCCACAGAGAGATAAATCCATAAAAGCTAGTTTTTCAGTATTAACTCAAAAGTCCACAGTCCAAAGTCTCATCTGAGACAAGGCAAGTCCCTTCTGCCAATGAGCCAGTAAAATCAATACCAAGTTAGTTACTTCCTAGATAAAATGTGGGTACAGGCATTGGATAAATACACCCATTCCAAACAGGAGGTATTGGCCAAAATGAAGGGGCTAAAGGCCCCATGCAAGCCCAAAATCCAGGGGAGAGTCAAATCTTAAAGCTCCAAAATTATCTCCTTTGACTCCATGTCTCATATCCAGATCACACTGATGCAAGAGGTGGGTTCCATTGTCTTGGGCAGCTCTGCTCCATGGCTTTGCAGTGTACAGCCTCCCTCCTGGCTGCTTTCATGGGCTGGCATTGAGTGTCTACAGCTTTTCCAGGTACACAGTGCAAGCTGTTGGTGGATCTACCATTCTGGGCTCTGGAGGACCATGGCCCTCTTCTCACAGCTCCACTAGGCAGTGCTCCAGTAGGGAATCTGTGTGGGGGCTCTGACTCCACATTTTCTTTCTGCACTGCCCTAGCAGAGGTTTTCCATGAAAACCTCACCCCTCCAGCAAACCTGCCTGAGCATCCAAGCATTTCCATACATCCTATGAAATCTAGGCAAAGATTCCCAAACCCCAATTCTTGACTTCTGTGCACTCGCAGGCTCAACACAGTGTGGAAGCTGCCAAGGCTTGAGGTTTGCATCCTCTGAAGCCATGGCCCAAACTGTACCTTGGCCTATTTAGTCATGGCTGGAGTTGCTAGGATGCAGGGAACCAAGTCCCTAGACTGCATATAGCAGAGGGACCCTGGGCCCGGCCCATGAAACCATTATTTCCTCCTGGGCTTCTGGGCCTGTGATGGGAGGGGCTGCCTCAAAGTTCTCTGACAAGCCCTGAAGATGTTTTCCCCATTGTCTTCCTGATTAACATTTGACTCCTCACTACTTATGCAAATTTCTGCAGCCAGCTTCAATATCTCCTCAGAAAATGGGATTTTCTTTTCTATTGCATTGTCAGGTGGCAAATTTTCCAAACTTTTATGCTCTGTTTCCTTTTTAAAAGTAAATGCTTTTAAGAGCACCCAAGTCACATCTAGAATGTTTTGCTGCTTAGAAATTTCTTCCTCTAGGTGGGGCATGGTGGCTCACACCTGTAATCCCAGCACTTTGGGAAGCCAAGGTGGGTGGATCATGAGGTCAGGAGTTCAAGACCAGTCTGGCCAAGATGGTGAAACCCCATCTCTACTAAAAATACAAAAGTTAGCCAGACGTGGTGGCAGGTGCCTATGATCCCAGCTACTCAGGAGGTTGAGGTAGAGAATTGCTTGAACCCACAGGTGAAGGTTGCAGTGGGCCAAGAGAGCACCACTGCATCACAGCCTGGGTGATAGAGCAAGACTCCATCTCAAAAAAAAACCAAAAGATTTCTTCCTCCAAATACCCTAAATCACCTCTCTCAAGTTCAAAGTTCCACAAAACTCTAGGGCAGGGGCAAAATGCTGCCAGTCTCTTTGCTAAAACATAACAAGAGTCACCTTTGCTCCAGTTACCAACAAGTTCTTCATCTCCACCTGAGAGCACCTCAGCCTGGATGTTGTTGTCTGTATCATTACTGGCATTTTGGTCAAAGCCATTCGACAAATGTCTAGGGAGTTCCAAACTTTCACACACTTTCCTGTCTTCTTTTGCGCCCTCCAAACTGTTCCAACCTCTGCCTGTTACCCAGTTCTAAAGTTGTTTCCACATTTTTGGGAATCTTTTCAGTAGTGCCCCACTCTACTACAAATTTATTGCATTAATCTGTTTTCACATTGCTAATAAAGATATACTTGAGATTGGGCAATTTATAAAACATTGGAGGAGATCTCTATGAGATCAATTTAGGCAAAAATTTTTTGAGAAATACCCTACAAGGATGAGTAACCAAAGCAAAACAGACAAATGAGATCTCATCAAGTTATGAAGCTTCTGCACAGCAAAAGATCCAATCAACAAGGTGAAGAGACAACCCACAGAATGGGAGAAACTATTTGCAAACTACCCATCTGACAAATACTAATAACCAAAATATATAAGGAACTCAAACAAATCTATGGAAAATAATCTAATAATCTGATTTTAAAATTATCAAAAGATCTGAATAGACACTTTTTTTTTTTGAGACAGAGTTTCACTCTTGTTACCCAGGCTGAAGTGCAATGGCACTATCTCGGCTCACTGTTCACTGTAACCTCCACCTCCCAGGTTCAAGCAATTCTCCTGCCTCCCCAATAGCTGGGATTACAGGGATGGGCCACCACACCTGGCTAATTTTGTATTTTTAGTAGTGATGGGGTTTCTCCATGTTGGTAACATTTCTTAAAAGAAGACATACAAATGAGAAATGGGCATATGAAAAGGTGCCCAACAGCATTGGTCATCAGAGAAATGCAAATCAAAATGACAATGAGATATCATCTTACTCCATTTAAAATGGCTTTTATCCAAAGACAAGCAATAAAATAAGCTGGCAAGGATGTGAAGAAAAAGGAATCCCTGTACACAGTTGGTGAGAATGAAAATTAGTACAACCACTATGGAAAACAGTTTAGAGTTTAAGTTTTTTAAGTCAAAAAACTAAAAATAGAGCTACCGTCTAATACAGCAATTCTACTGCTTGGTATATGCCCAAAAGAAAGAAAATCAGTATATTGAAGAGAGATTTGCACTCCTATGTTTGTTGCAGCCCTGCTCATAATAGCCAAGATTTGGAAGCAACCTACGTGTCCATCAACAGATAAATGGAAAAAGAAAATGTGGTACTTATATACACAAAGGAGTAGTGTTCAGTCATAAAAAGAATGAGATCCTTTTATTTGCAACAACATGGATGGAACTGGAGGTCATTATATTAAGTGAAATAAGCCAAACAGAGAAGGACAAACTTTGCCTATTCTCATTTATTTGCAGGAGCTAAAAAATAAAACAATTGAACTCATGGAATTGGAGAGTAGAAGAATGGTTACCAGAGACTGAGAAGGACAGTTGGGTAGGGGCAAGTAGAGGTTAATGGGTACAGAAAGTAGTTAGAAAGAATGAGTAAGACCTAGTATTTGATGGCACAAGGTGACTGAAGTCAATAGTAATTCAATTATACATTTAAAAATAACAGAGAGGATAATTGGATTTTTACACAAAAGATAAATGCTGGATATTCCTTTTACATGATGTGATTACTACACATTGCATGCCTGTATCAAAGTACTTAATGTATCCCATAAATATGTACACCTACTATGTAGCCACAAAAATAAAAAAAAAAAATTTAGGCTGGACGCAGTGGCTCACACCTGTAACCCTTTAGCACTTTGGGAGGCTGAGGCAGGCAGATCACTTGAGGTCAGGAGATCAAGACTAGCCCGGCCAACATGGTGAAACATCGTCTCTGCTAAAAGTACACATACACACACACACAAAATAGGTGTGGTGGCAGGCATATGTGATCCCAGCTACTTGGGAGGCTGAGGCAGGAGAATCAGTTGAACCCAGGAGGCGGAGGTTGCAGTGAGCCAAGATCGTGCCACTGCACTCCAGCCTGGGCAACAGAGCAAGACTCTGTCTCAAAAAAAAAAAAAAAAAAAAAAAATTAAAATTAAAAATGGTACTTTGTCATTCCCCAAGAACAAATAAGAGACATAACTGTTTGGGTATCTACATCAAACTACTGTAGCTAGACATTAGAACTTTAGTGAAAAAAAAAAGAGAGTTAGGAAATAAAATAAATATCTTCTAATATTTCCCGAAATGTAAATTTGTTCTTAGATAGGCAAGGAAAAAAGCAATATACTCTAAGACATTTATGGTCCCTTAAAGTGACATTTGGCCACAGCATCACATTCATCCCAATCCTGCCAGATGAGCTGGGACTGTATGTGGCCCACACAGGCTGTTCATGACCACATGCCAGTCCTGGAAGGACCTTTACTACCCGTGGCCTTTGCCGAGGCTGTAAAGAGTCAGGAAGGCATCACAGGTACTGTTTCAGAAGGCAGGAAGTCAAGAGAGACTTACCCATTGTGAAATTTGTGGAAGTACAACCTTCGAATGCCTCTTGACATTTATATGAAGTTCCTTTACAGTACTGAGATTGCCTATCTCTATAAATTTATATGGGCAGCTGTAACTTGCCATTCAAATATTTAAAATATATGAACCATGAATCTCTATTGCTTTCATTTATTTATCTTTCCTTAGACTATAACTGCAGGGTATACAGGCAGAAGCTAACAAAATACAGTAGGTGGTAATGAACCACTTAAAATAGTAAATTTGGGGGATACTATGCAAAGACTCCTGCAACTGAATATTTAGCAATATGTTCAACAATAAAATTCTAGGCAAACAGGCTGAATGTCCTAGGGAAATTAATATCTTTGTTATAGCATTTTTGTTGCCTGTAGTATGTATAGAAGAGCAATTTTAGAGCATTCTCCTAAAGCCAAAGTTTATTATATTATTGGTGTAAACTTTTATAATTATATTTGCCTGGGATCCTTATTCTTTTTTGGTCATTTTAAATGAACATTATGGTGCTATAAAAACTTGTAACAGCTTAGACAATTGCAGTAACTTCAAAGGAAATCAATACACACAGTGGTAAATTTTACCCAATAGAAAAATTGTCTTTTAATACTTAAATGTACACAAAGCACAAATCGGGCAGAAAAAAAGTATGAATTACTTCAGCTATTTGGTTTAACAAGACAAAAAACTAACTTCACTGTAGGTCTTCCGTCTGTCAGAATGGTAGAAAAGGCCACCACCTGGCTTCTGTATAAGATCATTGCTCTCTCTGTAAATGTCACAATTTTCCTTTAAAACCCCTTGTAGCTGTCAGTTTTTAAGCCAGAAAATAATAAATTACCTCATATCATAGTCAAAACAAATTCCCTACCTATGTGATGCTGATAGGAGAAAGTCATCAAGAAACCATTATGGTGGATTGCTTTCTTCCCAGTGCGTTGTATCTTTGTGGCACAAGACAGCTGGAGAGTGTTCTAAAATACATTTGCTTTATAGCCATATTTAAGATAAAGTGGTAACAAGACTGCTACATCAACAACAAAAGCTACAACTGCTGTTAATGCTACCATTGTGACATAGTGCACACCTACTTCTAGGACAAGCTCAACATAGTAAACTGGAAAGATGACTGGTCCTAAACTTAACCCAGAGGTTGGCCTATCAGTACATGCATGTTGCCAAGTCACCTCATTTTATTAGCATTAGTTTCCTTAAACAGAAAGACAAGTGATGCCTGCCTTTCTCACTACATAAAATTATTTTGGAGATAAAATGAAAACAAAGTAAAAGGTGTACTGGGCTAATCAATGCAAAATTAAAGACAAGTAGAGGAAATTCAACGTGAGTTCAAAGGAGAAAAGAGGAGAGATGGCTTCCAACATCAGCAACCCAAGCCCGCTATTCCAGGCCTTCAACATTATCCTCAAACTGGGCTGTGTGCCTTTCCTTTCTAATTTTAAAAGGAAAGATAGCATGTAATATACCTTACAGACACCCATGAAGTCATCATGATCAATTTTAATGATTGATCACATTTGCTTTAGAATCATTCTATAAAAAAAAATTATAGATAATATTTTAGTTTTCTTTGTTCCTCCTCCAGTCCAATTTTCCTCTCTCCTTTCCCAGAAGTAAAACTGTTTGGAAGTTGATTTTCGTCATCATATTCTAGCTTCTTGTATTCAAAGAAATTTGAAGGTATAGCTGTATATGTATATATTTTTTTTATATATATCCATAAACAATGACACTACCTCTTCATTTCTGTAAGTGCCCTTAAGCTGAAAATAAATGTTTTACTCAATATTATAATGTGGGTATCCACCTATGTTGATGCATACGGATTTGTTTTTCCCATTTAAACTTTATATTATTTCACCAGATAAATATACTGCATTTTATTCATCCACTTCTGTGTTGGTGGACATTTGGATTATTTTATAACAATATTATGATAAAATTATGCACAAACTCTTGACAGCTTTTTTAGGTTTCATACCTAGAAGTGAAATTGCTGAATAAGCTTTGGCCATTTTCAAATGTCATAGACGTAACATTGCTTTAGAAAGGAATTATACCAATATACCTATCTACCCATAGCAAGTGCATTGTATCTTAAATTCCATATTGTCTGGTGATATTTCTATACCACTTTTCTTTCAGGTGATCCAGCTTCAGTGGGATGTGGAAGGAAAAACTAGGTAAGATTTCCAGTATTTTACTTTTTCAGATTCCATTCTTGTTGGAGAATTAACATGGGATTCAGGTAGAAAAGGACTAGCCAGAGAGCTGGGCTAATAGTGGCAAGACATCGGACTGATTTCTGTAGTTCCATTCTTGGAGGGTTACTCAGGAGACAGGACACAGATAGTGGTTATAGACGAATAATTAGTTTCCACTCACTAATAGGGAAGCCTTTGATTGCCAGCATGGATCTTGGTTCTGGTTGAGGTAATTTGTGCCTGAGGTGAGTCCAGTTTTTTTTTGTTTTGATTTTGAGACAGAGTCTTGCTCTGTTGTCCAGGCTGGAGAGCAGTGGTGAAATCTCAGCTCACTGCAAAGTCTGCCTCCTGGGTTCAAGCGATTCTCCTGCCTCAGCCTCCCAAGTAGCTGGGACCACAGGCATGTGCCTCCACACCTGGTTAATTTTTTTTTTTTTTTGTATTTTTGGCAGAGATGGGGTTTCACCGTGTTAGCCAGGATGGTCTCCATCTCCTGACCTCGTGATACACCCACCTCGGCCTCCCAAAGTGCTGGGATTACAGGCCTGAACCACCACGTCCGGCTGAGTCCATTTTTATAACCATGTGTTGCCCAGGAATATTACACAAAAAGGCATACATAGCCAAATGGGAGATTCTTTTTTCACAGTTATACTCTTGTTCTTTGATTTCTGGGGAATTCCTGGTTTGTAGTGATAAATCTTAATCATCACACCAATACATTTGGAAAAATTAGTTACCAACACATTAAAGAATAAGCAGCAACAATGATGTTTTAAAACACCCTGTTTACCACCTTTTCCAAAATGAATGAAATCTTGAGTTCAGTTAATTTAGGACACACTGTGATTTACAAAATATTCAGCACCATTGCAGATGCCTTTCTGTTTGCCTGAGATGAACATACTTTCCTGTTCCATTGTGTTGTATGAGAATCCTTTTTTAATGCACTCCCCTTTATGTCCACACTGTGTGCAACAAAACCACAAATATTCTTTTTATACTTGAACACTTGAACCACTATGTTGGAATTTTGCATTTATGTGTGTATCTCCTTCATAACATTGCAAAAGAGGCAGGATGGAGGAATAGGTAACAGTGGAACCTCTGGGTTGGTCTACTTGGAAGTGAGCTCTGGCTCTATAGCTTAATATCTATCTGTCTAATCTGGGCAAGATCCTTTAACTATGGGGACCTCGGTTTTCTCATCTACAAAATGTGTACAATAATTCACCTATCACATAGCCTTATTGTGAGGACTAATTATCTTAATATTAGGTAACGTATGAAAGCATTTGGAAGAGTTCCTGGAGCACTGAGAGAGCTCAATAATGTTAACTGTTCCTATGTTTATGTTCTTGAGGGCAAGGACTGTTTTCACTACGGATTCCGAGAACCTTGCACTAGATCTGGAAAGTGGTTGCCCAGAAATATGTGTTCAGTACAGTAAACACGGATATACCTATTTTCTGAACAAGTATCTATATAGCATACATTTCATTCTAGTGGGCTTGTGTTCCATTTTCACATCAGCCTTAGACATGCCTGTTAGCTATTCTTTGTTTTGACAGATTTTTAGCTTAAGTTGTCACCTTCATGCCAAGTCTGCCAGACAAGTTATAAAAAGAGGTGGAAAGCATAACTTTTAGCAGCAGGAAGCATTCCACTGGCAGGGCATCTGGGGACAAAGACCTTCTGAAATGCTACATTATGTTAGTTACAAGCCTGAGAAGTACATTTATTTATGGATTCCACTAGAAGGTGTTGTCCTCCCTCAATAAAATATATAGATATGTTTGAAGAAGACGATTGTTTAAATAGCTCCACATAAATTGTGATAGTCACAGGATATGAACAAACCAAGTTTGCATTTTAAAAGTGTTTATTTCCAAATCAGACATCTTTTGATTACAAACAGTTTATGTTAGGACATAATTCCAAAAGAAACTTTTTTGTGTATACCCACACAAAAAATTTTACATTGAAAATCTTTATCTCTGCTTGTCCCCCAATGAATAGAACACATTTTAAATGTTGGTTGTCAACAAACAGAATCGTAAAGGTTCTTAGAAATAAGAACCTTCTAGCTCTTTTCTCAGGCATTTGCTTTTCCATTAAAATGGGAATTCATGTGGATAAATATAATAAGTATCTGCGACCCTTCATCCATCTACTGGAATGGAGTGGGGAAGTCATGTGCCTGTTGAATGTTGTAGTCTGTGTCCTATAGTCATGTTCTAAAGATAGCCTACTATAACTTGAGTAGATTTTGATGTACCTAAGAAAGATAATCCAGAAACAACATGTCAAGTTAAAATTTACAAGTTGATGTTATACTATGCACCGATTTCTGGATTCTGGAACCTAGAGAAAACATGTTAACTAAAAAGGAAAAAGAGAAGGAAGAAGCTCACACAGATGAAGAATTGAGAGAGATGGAAATTAGACTCATTGAAAACCAGGTGAAATACTTAGAATGATATGTATTTAAATTTAGATATATACAATTTGTGCTCACATAAAGGTCTTATTCTAAGCTCATTAGAGATGAGTAATTCAATATACAGTATATTTAACCATTATTATAGCTCATGTCTTCCATCTACACATAAAAGAACACGATAACATGACATGAAATGGAATCCTTATTTCTTCTTTTAAAAGACTACAGAATTTAAAGACTGCTAAATGTTTGCAAAGTGGCTTTATTCATAGGTGACTTTCTTCTTCCTCTAATCAGTATCTCTCAGTACAGGTGGTGTTAGAACTCATTTTAAAGAGAGTATATTTAAATTGTTAAAAAGATTCTGGTGTCAATTAAGTATATAATACTATAAGAGGGTTTTTAAGTTGTATCACTGCAGAAAACTTCATTAGGATTTAGTTCATTGTGTAAATTCATGTCAGTTGGAAAGTATTTTTAAATTTAGCTTTATTGTTCTGGGCAATCATTAGGCTACTAATGATTTGGTTATTATATTTAAAAAGATTCAGAGTTCTTTATAAAAAATGTAGAGCATGCTTGAAATACAGATGAAATATTTTTCCATTAGAGTCTATTATCATTAAAAGGAATTTGATGACAACATATTTAAAACATTAAAAATAGAGTTAATGTGTATCTGAAAGTCTCAGAAGCTCTTTTCTAGGCTTCTCACGCCTTCCTCAGCATCGTACATCTGATGTGATCAAGGAGGCATTCCTGTTATTCTCCTTCCCATTCACTCTACGCTTTCCCTTCGTTAGCCTGACTTGGAGTAAATTTCTCGCCAAAACATACATTTTAAAGCTGGTCCAGGGAGGGACTATTAGATTTATGGCGTCTCAACATCTAAGTACTCTCACTGCACAACTGCATCTAGACACAGTGACCTTGTAATAAAGACATCCCCTCCACCCTTTAAATGAAGACACATGCTTCCAAGGCCTTCTGGTATCTATGCAAATGAACCTTGGGTCAAAATCGTGGCCTCCAATGCTCCCCTCAGAAACCACTTTCTCCTTTCCTCCTCTCTCCTCTTTCCTCCTTTCTCACTACCTTTCCTCTTGTCCCCTCTCCTTCTTCCCTTTTCCAATCCTTTTTTCTCCTTTTCTGCTCTTTTCTTCTACCCTCACCTTTCTTTTACATTCTCTACTTCTTTTTATTATTAAAAAAGCAAAGCATATAGGGTCATTGATGAAGCATGATGACAATTATATTTGCAGTGAAGCTTTCAGAATGAACATCAAGAATTATCTTTCATATTTATTAATCATAAAGAGACTTCAAAATATTAATGATATGTAATATATTTTAGCAGCATTGTTTTTATAGAAACAGGAGAAAGAAAATTCTTTGAAGGAGTTCAGGTTTGAATGCAGGTAACATGAACAAAGCAAAGATCTTTAGTTACTAATGGAATGGTTCATTAGGTGGCTAAACCAGGTGGATTGGGTGTTCCAGATTTCCTCCCCGTGTTCTCCAAAAGACAGAATTTCAGCTTTCTGAAAACAGAAGCCAGATGTTATAAGAACATAACATTTCTTTTTTAACTCCATGAAATTGATTTAAGGGGACATACTTGCTTTTCTGCAATTCAGTGGAGTTACTCAGATAAATTAAAAATTAAAATGAAAAATATCAACTCCCTTCAGTGATGCTTCGCCTTCTTTCATGGTAGGTGCACTTCTCCCATGGGCAGGTTCTTATACCAATAACACCTCAAGAATATGGTCTAAGAATATCCACTTGAATACAATCTCTAATGATAAATGCTGTAATACATATGCAATGACATATAATAATAATAGGCTTTTAAAAGTAAACATTGAGAAAAAGAAAGTAAAGAATTTTCATTGCCAAGACTTCCCAAACAAAAACTTATCACTTTTGGAACTTTGTCAATATTGTGTGATGCAATTATTCATATGTATCCATATGTAATTCTAAAAATTCTGTTGACTGTGTCTATTTACTAGTCTTTTATAAGGAAAAAACAAAATATGTCAGCTAAATCTAGTCCTTTCAGTTTATTTATTTTTATATTTTATGTCTTACTAGACTTTATTATCAAAAGATTACATGCCCACTGCTCACAGCAGCTACTATCCATTAGCCTAATGGATTGGAATTACAGGTTGTCTTAGGGATTGTCTATTGTGTGACAAAATCAAATGTAAGCCCTACTGTGAAAAGCCTTGACACTATTAAATGTGAAAAATACAATGTGTTCAAGAAGATGTTAACGAAAGAGATGTAAGGCATTGAGTTAACCAACTAGAAAGTAACATGAAGTGTATGCCAAAATAGTGATTACTTGTGTTTTCCTGTTGCTGTTATTTAGTACAGCAACTGTACACTGTCATTCACCACCCAACAGAGCTGGATGAATAGTAGGTATTTACTGATTAACTTTTCCCTTTTCCTACCAAATAGTGACCACAGAATGTTTCCATATACATCTATTCTTATTCAAATTTCCACCTCAAGTAATACTTTCACTTATTCAACAGAAACATCTGAGTGTCTACTCTGTACCACACACTGTGAAGGTACCAGGCTTATCATGAACATGCCAAAGGCAGCAAATGACTAACCAGGAAAACTCTTACGCTTTGTCGCTTTTGCATATGCTGTCAGCTCTTTTCCATTATAGGGCACTTTCACTACTTGGACAACATGTAGTCCTGGAACTTTCCTAGTTGAGGATGGGTCTGCAAGGAGGGTCTGGACTTTGAAATTATCAAGTTCAGTTTTGATATAGAGAGGAAAGTGAGGAAAGAGTAGTCCAACTCTCCTTCCAGAGACACCCAATGTTGACAGACGAACAACTTTCTAGTGAGATAAGCCACCAGTGGTACAGCAGGGCACCTGTGGGAGGGCTTTTGTGCTGTCAAACCTGGGGAGAATTAGTTATCATTGCCATTACTGTAGACGACAGAGTTGAAGCATTTTGATTCACCTCTTAAAACCCACAGAGGTAACATAGCTCAAAAAAATCTTTTGTGACGTGTCCTTTCTTTATGCATTTCACTGATTTGTCAGAATCACTTTCTCCTACAGAAACATACAAGCCATTTATATAGAAAATGAAGCAAATATTTGAATACAATATTCAGTTACATATAAGTTTAATTTTCAGACAATAAGGTAGGGAGTTCAAGACCAGCCTGACCAAAGTGGAGAAACCCCTTCTCTACTAAAAATAAAAAATTTACCAGGGGTGGTGGTGTATGCCTGTAATCCCAGCTACTCAGGAGGCTGAGACAGGAGAATCGCTTGAATCTGGGAGATGGAGGTTGCAGTGAGCTGAGATCGCGCCATTGCACTCCAGCCTGGGCAACAAGAGTGAAAATCTGTCTCAAAAAAACCCAAAAAAACAAAAAACAAACAAAAACATACACACACACACACAAAACAAAAATCAAAACAACAACAACAACAAAACAAAATCAAAACTCAAAGTTCATGGGAAATGTTATTCTGAAACATACATCTTGAAAAGCAGACAACAAAATAGAAAATAAGTTAGACACATAGGCAACAAATGTCCAAAATTTAAATATAAAACTTAAGTTTTATAAGTGAAATACTAACTTTTCTTCTAAGTATCTTAGAAAACAAAGCATTTAATCATAGTATGCTGGCATTAAACCTTCTAGAAGAAAGCTTGTCATTTTGAATGTTGTATTAACTTCTCCAAGGGTGAACAAGTAATTTATCTGTCTTTGTCTTTCTCTCTCACACACAGACACATTCACTCACCCATACAAACAGAATTCATACATTTTTATTCTAATAATCTATAGTAGTGTTTTCTATATACTTAGCATCATGTTAGATGCACAGAAAAATACCCAGAAAATATAATTTTTTCCTGACCTCTAGCCTATACATTTAGAAAACAGAAAATTCCCTCATTTATTCACTCAACAAGCAATTTTTCTTTTTAATTTTCATAGGTTTTAGGGAACAGGTGGTGTTTGGTTACATAAGTTTTTCAGTGGTGGTTTGTGAGATTTTGGTGCACCCATCACCCAAACAATATACACTGTACCTAATTTGTAGTCTTTTATCCCTCATTCCCCTCTCACCCTTTCCCCCAAGTGCCCAAAGTCCATTGTGTCATTCTTTTTTTTTTTTTATTTTATTATTATTATTATACTTTAAGTTCTAGGGTACATGTGCATAACGTGCAGGTTTGTTACATATGTATACTTGTGCTATGTTGCTGTGCTGCACCCATCATTCTTATGTCTTTGCATCCTCATAGCTTAGCTCCCACTTATGAGTGAGAGCATACAATGTTTGGTTTTCCATTCCTGAATTACTTTACTTAAAAATAGTGGTCTCCAATTCCATCAGGTTGCTGTGAATGCATTATTCCATTTTTTTTAATGACTGAGTAGTATTTCATGGTGTATGTGTGTGTATATATATATATGCATAACACAATGTCTTTATTCACTCACTGATTGATGGGTATTTGGGCTGGTTCCATATTTTTGCAATTGTAAATTGTGCTGCTGTAAACATATGTGTGCAAGTATCTTTTTTTGTATAATGACTTATTTTCCTCTGGGTAGGTACACAGTAGTGGGACTGCTGAATCAAATGGTAGTTCTACTTTTAGTTCTTTAAGGAATCTCCACACTGTTTTCCATAGTGGTTGTACCGGTTTGCATTCCCACCAGCAGTGTAAAAGTGTTCTCTTTTTACCGCATCCCTGCCAACATCTATTATTTTTTTATTTTTTCATTATGGCCATTCTTCATGAGTAAGGTAGTATCGCATTGTGGTTTTAATTTGCATTTCCCTGATCATTAGTGATGTTGAGCATTTTTTCATTCAACAGGCAATTTTTTCATTCAATAAGCATTTTTTCATTCAACAAGCAATTATTGAGTGCTTATTTTTTGCCAGTTATGCATGCATGCATTAGTTACATAGCAAATAAATGACATGCTGAAATATGATTGCCTGGGGTTGGGGAAATGCAGAAATACTGACTCGGGGAGATGCTAAATAAATCCAGAAGGAAGACTAGAATTGTAAAGGACTAATAAATTGCAGAAGTTAGAGTCTGGGTACATGTCAACAAGGCATAAACAAAGAATAGGAGCAATAAATGATTTTAAATGGATGGAGTATAATGTGGCACCCACGGCCTGGCATGAGACTGGGAAAATAGCCATTCAGTGCCAGACTTGGTGCAGATGTGGAATATAATTAAAGGCTGGAGATGAAAGGAGTGATGCCTGCAGCCAGTGCTTAGATAAAGGTCGAATTTGCATATATTGAGGGAGAAGGAAAAGCCAATTCCTCTGGTGAAGTGAGTTTACAATTTGTGCATAGACCTGGAAATGAGAAAGAAAATTGCATATTCTAAAGGTATTAACTAAAAGAGAGTGGAATAGACATGAATAAACTGGAGCATTTGAAACAGAACCTGAGATTAATGTATTAAGAAATATTAACGGTTACTCTAAAGGAAAGGTTTGCAAACTATTGCTTCTGGGTGTGGTTGTACAATTTTGCCTTCAATATGTAAATATCACATTATGCTTTAAATAAATTTCTTGATGAAGCTTTTGTGTGTTATTGTAACCTATACTTGAAAGAATGTTATATTTTATGTTTGCTAAAAGAACTACATATAGATATTTGGGCATGTAAATTTTGATAGGATCTGCATGGAAGAGTCCTTACTGGGAAGTGACATTGAAATAGAGACCTGGAGGAAGTAGAGAGAGACTTTTCAAACAGGAGCAAATGCAAATGTCAAATTTATTCCTATGTCTGCTTCTTTCCAGTTTTGTTTCACCGCTCCACTAAAAAAGAAAATCTGTACCAAAATAACTGAGCTTGAAATATATAATCCATAATTTATAATTTGAATCATAAATTACAATTTAATATAAGTAACCAATTACAGTAAATGCTTTACACTTTAATAGTTCCTCTACAGAAATATATAATCTATAATTTATAATTTGAATCATAAATTACAATTTAATATAAGTAACCAATTACAGTAAATGGTTTACACTTTAATAGTTCCTCTACAGAAATATCATAACTATTCTCAAATTTTCATCTTCCATATCAGTTTTCATATTCAGAGTGTTGATTTACTTGAAAAAAACACAATTTGAGATTTTATTGGAATTGCTATTAAGTCAATATATACAATTATGGAGACAATCACATTTTTAAGAAAATATATTTTTCGCAGGAAGAGAGTATATTTCTCTATGAATTTAATTTCTCTTCAATGTCTATCACACTTTTATCACACTGTAAAAAAAATAAATGTAGTCCGTTATTTTCGTACTGTTGTAATGGCATAATTTTTAATACTGTCTTATAAGTGTTTATCTCTCATATGAAAATAAAATTAATTTTACATAAATTACTCTTTTATTGAATCATCTTGCTAAGCTTTATATGAATTCTGATAATTTGTCTGTAGATCTGTAGAGCTTTTGGATTTTCTTGTAACCAATCATCACGTGCAACTATTTCATCTTTTCAATCACATACACTTGTCATTTTCTCCTTCACTCAACACTGGCAAATTTCCTATTCAGGGTTGAATAGAAGCAGTGATAATTAGTATCCCTATCATGCTCCTGATCTTAATAACGCATGCACCAGGCCTATTATCATTATTCATGAGATTTCTGTAGGATTTTGGTAGATTATTTAATATTAAAAGGCTTCCTTCTATTCCCTATGTAAATTTCATGTGATTTTTTCCAAATCCGTTTTCCATTTGTCATTTTTTATCTTCAACTGGGACCGCTGTTTAATCAACTCATTGTGATCAACTGCTTTTATTTCTAAAAGTTCTGCTGTTATATTTGTGAATTCGTTTGTTTTACTCTATCTGGTCAATGTAGACAATACTTCTTCCTTGAGAATTTTTAAGTTTCACCTTTTTAGCCTATTGGATGTTTTATACATAGTCATAGCCTGTTGCTGATACATTTCAAATAGAATAGGCCTGAGAGTGCAAGTGTGTGATTTTATTTTTTCCTTCTCATTCTCATTATTGTGTTTTATTTCCTTCCATGTATGTCTAAAATCATATATATAAAGCATATATATGTAGACGTGTGTGTGTGTGTGTGTGTGTGTGTATATTTATATATAATTAAACTTAATCTGGAGCACTTTTGAGGGCCAAAACTGCTTCTTTCATCCAAGAAGCATTTGAGTTTTTGTTTGCCAGAGCTAGAGGCCTGCTATTCTCCTGGGATCTATCTCGTTCCTTGCAGTGTTCTTGGTTTAAGGCAGGTATCTCAGGCTTAGCCTCCAAACATTTACTGTGTCTATAGTTTAGTCCCTTAGTCATAACTACCTACCTGGGGACCCTGGTCCCTTCTCTGGTTTTTTTTCCCCTTTTCAAGTTTCTTGTTCTATTATCAGCCAAGTGTTTTTTTGTTGTATGCCTTTGAAGATTTCTGTTATTTTCATTAAGTCCAAAAATGTATTAAAAGCTGTATTTGCTGTAATTATTCCAGAAGTATTAAGCTGCCTTTAATTGGTACACCAGTGGCCAATTAGATCTGTCACATAAATGTTTCATAGAACACTTAGACTTACTGCATTTTATTCTAATGCATGTAAAATGGATTAATTAGGAAATTCAATGCCAATTACCAACTTCCACTGAACTAAAATGACAAAATGCAAATATCTTTCCTAAAAGTAGCACAGTGGATTATCATTTCTACCTTTGAAACTTCATCATATTAGAAAACAATTTGCTTTTAGGAATAGAATACGGCTCACTATATTTCTTTTCGTTCTGTTCAAGTTTATTTTTTGTGCAACAAACTAACCCATTGAGTTTTTTTTTTTTGGAAAATTCCTAATCTGTGCCCTATTATTTATTCTGCATTTTATATCACAAGGCAAACTTTTAAATGACTTATGAATCAAATAAACCTAATCGATTAAAACTTCACTCATATTTATGAGTATGATTAGGCAGTGAACATTCTATGTACAAATCATTTTGTACTGCTTGGGTTCATTTAAGGCTTCTCAATGAAATTCATAAATACATATTGATATTTCATTATTGCAGCACTTTGCTAACACATTATCTGATAAGATAAAAAGGTAAAAGATCATATAAAGAGAGAGCAATTTGATTTCACAAACGAAACCTCCTAGTCTTAATTCACTGGGCATACCTTGCAGCAGCTAAATTTTAAGCCATACTTCACAATGAGCACTGTTAAGAAAGTGGAGAAAGCATGCAGGGAAACAGCAAAGTTGTTTATAGATATATTTCCTAATTTCTCTACCTGGGAGTATTCAAAGTGGCTAACTCTGGCAACCAGAATATACATAAAGAAATAATAAGAGACAGTGATATCAGCACCTTAGATGTAATCAATGAGGAAGAACAAGATAGAGCATCTGAACAAAGTATCTGGTTTGTCCTTTAGGTGCTGTTCTTCATATCTAATTTGTAACTGCTCTATCTTCCTGATAGGTTACTATCTATCACTCTACCAGTCTCTAATGCTTCATTCCACCAAATGGTCTGTTTCACTTACAGTCCCGACTTGTCTTCTTACTGCTTTCAGCTCTGCTTCCAACTCTTTTCCTGGTAACTGCTTATGGCTCTAAGACTATATTCACTTGACAAGATGCTGCTGCTAGGACATTGCTTCAAATATCCCTTTCATGTCCTCGTCAGTGAATTGTCCAGAATTCCATTGACACAAAGATTGTGACTACATGGTACACTTGACTGAAGGCTTAGGGATGACAGAGGACCTTTCACCACAGAAAGATGAAATCTGAAACTGGATGAAAACATAAAAACATACATTTTTTGATAGTACAAGGAAAAAGTACACACACACACACACACACACACACAATGCTTACTCGATTGCTTCAATATCAATCCTCTCATTTTTCCAACCGTCTAGGGAAAATTTCCAAACTCCTTTTGAAAAATCCTACTCATTACTGACAGGCAGTGATTTCACCTTATTCATTCCTTCTTAATATCATGACAATTCAAAAAGAAAAGTAACATTCCAGACAGAAGAATGATTCAGTTGACAATGAAACTGTGGGGAACCTATAAATCTATTTAAACTGAATTTTGATCAGCCCTGGGCTACTTTGCCAGGGCAGATATGCCTTGTCTTTCCACTGAAAATTTTCTAGTAAATAAATTTTAGGACACACACACACACAACTTTAATAAGCAATAATAGCCAACATGTTTAATTGCAGACCAAGAAAATATTTACTTTTTGGTTAAATTTGACTTCAAATGTCCCTAGTCTGAGGTTAATAGCATGTGCTCTACTTTCTCTTTTTTTTAAAGCTCCAAGGGCACTCCATGCCAAAAAATCTGGTGACCAGTTATATAATGTTTCACCAAAACCAAAGAACACTCTTTACTTGATGATCATCTTCAGCAGGAGTTTTATCTTAATTCCCTGCATCAGTGCCTGGAAGTATAAAGCAGACATAATATAGATTCTTAAATATGAACATAATCCATAGATTATAGAAAACACAGATCCTTAAAAATACAGATATAATCCTCTGGAATCCCCCATCCTCTGGGTGAGGAAATTGTGATTCCAGTTTATATGAATTACTGATAATACCTAAAAGTGCCTATAATCTTGTGGAATTGAAACCAATATAAGTCGTAATCTCCAATGTACTGTTGAGTTAGTGGGATGTGACAGGAAGTAGTGATGTGTTAAGAACCTGTGGTTTTCATTTCTTCATCGTTTAATCAAGTTCCAAGGTAGCTTGAGTGATTACAATAGAAGGTGTTTGTGTAAGACCTTGGATTTAATTTTTTCCAGCCATTAACTGCATTTCTACATCCTGCTTATTGCCAGGGATTTAACTCAGGATTAATACAAATCTTTTGTTCCTACAGGAAAAGTAAATTGAAAAACACGTTCAATGGTTGGGATAGGTGAGGTACATCTGCTTGGGGATAAAGAAACACACATTCAAAACGTTATAACAACTAATGCCCCATTAGAAAGAAAATATATATTATAGTTCATAGTGTCTGCTGTTTATATCCTTTCCCCATGTGCTCTGCAAATCAAGTTATATTAGACCTCCACAGATGAGTTAAATGCTTATGTGGTTTATTCACATAAGGCTGAACTTGATAGATTTTCTGTTTTTAATAAAAGTGTTCTGGAACATTCTGAATGGCATTTGGGGCACTGGGAAGACCATGACCATGGTTTTCTAATTAATTTTCCTGCCAGCAGACATAAACCAATGGAGAGTAATTTAGCTTTGGTCAACACAAATCAAAGACAGAATATTGGAAATTATCCAAATTATCTGAATTAATTCGTGGAACTAGAATTTAACCTCCAAAGATTTCTCCATTGTTTTGTCCATAGAGAAAATGAACTTGATGATTCAACACTAATAATTGAACTTGCTAGTGGTTAAGAAACAGCTGATAAACTCTGCAGCTATGTGATCAAGGAAATCAATATTTTAAATATTTAAGACCAACATTAGAATTTTTTTTATCCTGATTTACCCAATGTCTTAAAATCCACATAGATTCAATTTCCAGGTTCATTGCTGTTCCTCTTAATGTTATACTTTTTATACTAGAGTCAGTGAGGATTTATTTCTCTTTTAGAGACAGCATTTTGCTCTGTTGCCCAGTCGGTGAGATCACAGCTCCCTGCCGCCTCAAGCTCCTGTGCCCAAAGTCATCCTCCCACCTTACCTTTCTGAGTAGCTGGGACTATAGGAGTAGTTTGTACAGACAAGTTTTTTAATTATTATTTCTTGATCAAAAATGATAATTTTATTTCATGAAGACTTGCCACACACTGCTAGATTTATTTGCCCCTGCAGAGTATGTTGACCCTAAGAGCACTTTGAATGAATCCTGATGGGTAATCCCTGTCAACTGAATGTTGAATTCAGTACATCTATCACATATTTTTTTTATTAAAGAAAAGCAAATGTATTGAAATTGGTATAATATTTTCAAAAAATCTATCTCAGCTTCGTTGTGTGTATATTCTCAGGCCAGCAATGGCACTTGATTTAACAGAAAACATTTTATGGCCCATTCTGATGTTTAGTTTATAGCCTCTCTATCTTGTTTGCCAAAAGAATAAAAAGTCTGTTTTACATAATCAACAAAAATAACAAGCATTTACATGGCTAAGCAAACTGGGAGATGGTTAATTGTAATCTGCTTAACAGTTACAATTGAGAAATTCTAAAACTAGTGAAATACTCATCTCAGAAAGACTGGTTGGATCATGAAACTTGCAAATGTGTATGCTTTTTTTTTTAAAAGGTCAGAAAGTCATCACATAAGGAGTAGACATAATAAAGAGTAAATGTGAATAACGGAAGGTAAAAGCAAATGATAAAGTCAAAGCAAATTGTAATTTAAATATCAGAGATTAAATTGGATTCTATTAAGAAGCAAATTATATATGTTTGACAGAAATGTCAAAACTAAACCTCACAGGTAAATAATTAATGTCTAATTTCCTATAGTTGCAAAAATATTAGGTAAAACTTCATGTATCTATCTCCATTCTTAATATTATAACAGAGGCATAGTCAAAATAGTCAAAACTTCCTAAAAGCTTATTGAAAAATACTGAATTATAAAAAAAACAGAGTTTAAAATAAGTTAAAGGGCTTACTTTCACCAATGATTATTTACTCCAAGTCTCCATTCTTTATATTAATAAAGCATCTTAAAGTCATACATTTAGCACATCTTACATGGCTCCTTACCCAATTTTTTTTTCTAGTAAAATATTAAGCTTACAGCGTGTAATACATCCTTCCTTAACAAAGCAATGCATCTTCCTCATAAACCCATGCAGAGGTTGATGCTAATCATAAAAGAGACAATTGCTGCTCCTTTTAAATTTTAAGGTAGAAATAAATGCAAATAATGGCAGTCAGGTAACTATTGTGAGATAAATATGGCAAATTTAAATAAAAGCAACTATAGACCTTTATTTCACTCTTCAATTTCCCATGTTAAACATTTGGTTACCAACAGTTGTGTATGATTAGAACTTTGAAACGACTTTGTTACCCCCTGAGTCTATATCACTCTGCTTAAAATTCAAGTGATTTTAAACTTTCATTTAGTATGAAGCATTTAGAACCTTCTTGGAACCACTTTTTCTGTCCCTGTTACATAATTGATAACAGTGATGGTCTCCCTAATGCATGATTGGCTTGTGGGGAAATTGGTATTTAATTTTAGTTTGATAATATGGACCCTAACTGCCAAGAAATCCATTTCTCTTAAGGCCTTAACCTGCTTTTACTCAACAACTGAATATATTGAAGCACAGTGTAATTATTTTTATACCATTTATTTATAGCAAGAACAGAGTTACTAAGAGTCATCTGTACAGTCTTCATTTAGGGATTCCAGTGGTTCTATGTTGTTTTCCATGTAGACTATTACAGATGAAAGGAGCTGAGCAAACTATAAAGGCAGTACACTACTCAGGCACTATGTAAGAGAGTCAGTACTTTTCTGACTATTATGTGGGCTCCTCCTGGGAAGAGTCCACATCAGCACTTACAGTCTATCATCAAGGACTAAAATTAGGAATTAAAACATCTGATCCCCAAATGGCACCAGCTTCATTTTAAAAGTAGTTCATAAATAATTACTTAACTTTAGTAAAAATAATTATCATTGTTTGTCTACATACTGTTGGTATTCTGTATGTATTATTTAGGTTGTACAATAATACAAGATATAGTTGACATAGTATAAGATGCACATATTTATAATGTATGATTTGATTCCTTTGACTTATGTGTATACTCATGAAACTATCACCACAATCAAGATAATAAACATATCCATAATACACATATATTTTCTTGTGCCCTTTGGTAATTCCCACCTCTGGCCTTTATCCACTCCCCTCTTCCACAAGCAAGAACTGATCTACTTTCAGTCACAACAGATTATACTTTCTATAATTTTATGTGAATTAATGCATGTAGTGTGCACTTTTTAAAAATATAGCTTGTTTTCTCAGCAAAATTGTATTTGTTTTATTCATGACGTAGAACACATCAATAGTTTATTTTCCTATTTATAATAATGCCTTTATTGAAATAATTTACATACTATAAAATTTACCCTTTTACAGTGTTCAGTTCAGTGCTTTATAGTACATTCACAGAGTTGGGCAAGCATCAACACTATCTGGATTTAGAACATTTTTCAGTGCCTCCAAAAGAAACTTCATATCCCTTCGTAGTCATTTCCCAACAGACTCTGGAAACCAATAATCTACTTCTTATGTCTATAGATTTACCTTTTCTGGATATTTGATATAAATTGATTCACACAATATGTGGCTTTTGTGAACTCATTTATTTTTATTGCTAAGTAGTATTTCACTGTATGAACAAACCATAGATTATCCATTCATCTGCTGATGTACATTTGGGTTTATTCTGCTTCAGATAAAGATATTGTGAACATATGCTTTCCTTTCTTTTTTTCCTTTTCTTTTTTTTTATTATTTATTATTATTATACTTTAAGTTGTAGGGTACATGTGCATAACATGCAGGTTTGTTACATATGTATACTTGTGCCATGTTGGTGTGCTGCACCCATCAACACGTCATTTACATCAGGTATAACTCCCAATGCAATC
Source organism: Chlorocebus sabaeus (assembly GCF_047675955.1). NCBI lineage: Eukaryota > Metazoa > Chordata > Mammalia > Primates > Cercopithecidae > Chlorocebus > Chlorocebus sabaeus. The sequence continues at coordinate 77,417,524 of NC_132905.1, forward strand.
CCTCCCCCCTCCCCCCTCCCCATGATAGGCCCCGGTGTGTGATGTTCCCCTTCCCGAGTCCAAGTGATCTCGTTGTTCAGTTCCCACCTATGAGTGAGAACATGCGGTGTTTGGTTTTCTGTTCTTGTGATAGTTGGCTAAGAATGATGGTTTCCAGCTGCATCCATGTCCCTACAGAGTACACAAACTCATCCTTTTTTATGGCTGCACAGTATTCCATGGTGTATATGTGCCACATTTTCTTAATCCAATCTGTCACTGATGGACATTTGGGTTGATTCCAAGTCTTTGCTATTGTGAATAGTGCTGCAATAAACATACGTGTGCATGTGTCTTTATAGCAGCATAATTTATAATCCTTTGGGTATATACCCAGTAATGGGATGGCTGGGTCATATGGTACATCTAGTTCTAGATCCTTGAGGAATCGCCATACTGTTTTCCATAATGGTTGAACTAGTTTACAATCCCATCAACAGTGTAAAAGTGTTCCTATTTCTCCATATCCTCTCCAGCACCTGTTGTTTCCTGACTTTTGAATGATCGCCATTCTAACTGGTGTGAGATGGTATCTCATTGTGGTTTTGATTTGCATTTCTCTGATGGCCAGTGATGATGAGCATTTTTTCATGTGTCTGTTGGCTGTTTGAATGTCTTCTTTTGAGAAATGTCTGTTCATATCCTTTGCCCACTTTTTGATGGGGTTGTTTGTTTTTTTCTTGTAAATTTGTTGGAGTTCTTTGTAGGTTCTGGATATTAGCCCTTTGTCAGATGAGTAGATTGCAAAAATTTTCTCCCATTCTGTAAGTTGCCTGTTCACTCTGATGGTAGTTTCTTTTGCTGTGCAGAAGCTCTTTAGTTTAATGAGATCCCATTTGTCAATTTTGGCTTTTGCTCCTGTTGCTTTTGGTGTTTTAAACATGAAGTCTTTGCCCATGCCTATGTCCTGAATGGTACTACCTAGGTTTTCCTCTAGGGTTTTTATGGTATTAGGTCTAACATTGAAGTCTCTAATCCATCTTGAATTAATTTTTGTATAAGGAGTAAGGAAAGGATCCAGTTTCAGCTTTCTACTTATGGCTAGCCAATTTTCACAGCACCATTTATTAAATAGGGAATCCTTTCCCCATTTCTTGTTTCTCTCAGGTTTGTCAAAGATCAGATGGCTGTAGATGTGTGGTATTATTTCTGAGGACTCTGTTCTGTTCCATTGGTCTATATCTCTGTTTTGGTACCAGTACCATGCTGTTTTGGTTACTGTAGCCTTGTAGTATAGTTTGAAGTCAGGTAGCGTGATGCCTCCAGCTTTGTTCTTTTGACTTAGGATTGTCTTGGAGATGCAGGCTCTTTTTTGGTTCCATATGAACTTTAAAGCAGTTTTTTCCAATTCTGTGAAGAAACTCATTGGTAGCTTGATGGGGATGGCATTGAATCTATAAATTACCTTGGGCAGTATGGCCATTTTCACGATATTGATTCTTCCTATCCATGAGCATGGTATGTTCTTCCATTTGTTTGTGTCCTCTTTTATTTCACTGAGCAGTGGTTTGTAGTTCTCCTTGAAGAGGTCCTTTACATCCCTTGTAAGTTGGATTCCTAGGTATTTTATTCTCTTTGAAGCAATTGTGAATGGAAGTTCATTCCTGATTTGGCTCTCTGTCAGTTACTGGTGTATAAGAATGCTTGTGATTTTTGCACATTAATTTTGTATCCTGAGACTTTGCTGAAGTTGCTTATCAGCTTAAGGAGATTTTGGGCTGAGACAATGGGGTTTTCTAAATATACAATCATGTCATCTGCAAAGAGGGACAATTTGACTTCTTCTTTTCCTAACTGAATACCCTTGATTTATTTCTCTTGCCTAATTGCCCTAGCCAGAACTTCCAACACTATGTTGAATAGGAGTGGTGAGAGAAGGCATCCCTGTCTTGTGCCAGTTTTCAAGGGGAATTTTTCCAGTTTTTGCCCATTCAGTATGATAGTGGCTGTGGGTTTGTCATAAATAGCTCTTATTATTTTGAGGTACGTTCCATCAATACCGAATTTATTGAGCGTTTTTAGCATGAAGGGCTGTTGAATTTTGTCAAAAGCCTTTTCTGCATCTATTGAGATAATCATGTGGTTCTTGTCTTTGGTTCTGTTTATATGCTGGATTATGTTTATTGATTTGCGAATGTTGAACCAGCCTTGCATCCCAGGGATGAAGCCCACTTGATCATGGTGGATAAGCTTTTTGATGTGTTGCTGAATCCGGTTTGCCAGTATTTTATTGAGGATTTTTGCATCGATGTTCATCAGGGATATTGGTCTAAAATTCTCTTTTTTTGTTGTGTCTCTGCCAGGCTTTGGTATCAGGATGATGTTGGCCTCATAAAATGAGTTAGGGAGGATTCCCTCTTTTTCTATTGATTGGAATAGTTTCAGAAGGAATGGTACCAACTCCTCCTTGTACCTCTGGTAGAATTCAGCTGTGAATCCATCTGGTCCTGGACTTTTTTTGGTTGGTAGGCTATTAATTATTGCCTCAATTTCAGAGCCTGCTATTGGTCTATTCAGGGATTCAACTTCTTCCTGGTTTAGTCTTGGAAGAGTGTAAGTGTCCAGGAAATTATCCATTTCTTCTAGATTTTCCAGTTTATTTGCATAGAGGTGTTTATAGTATTCTCTGATGGTAGTTTGTATTTCTGTGGGGTCGGTGGTGATATCCCCTTTATCATTTTTAAATGCGTCGATTTGATTCTTCTCTCTTTTCTTCTTTATTAGTCTTGCTAGCGGTCTGTCAATTTTGTTGATCTTTTCAAAAAACCAACTCCTGGATTCATTGATTTTTTGGAGGGTTTTTTGTGTCTCTATCTCCTTCAGTTCTGCTCTGATCTTAGTTATTTCTTGCCTTCTGCTAGCTTTCGAATGTGTTTGCTCTTGCGTCTCTAATTCTTTTAATTGCGATGTTAGAGTGTCAATTTTAGATCTTTCCTGCTTTCTCTTGTGGGCATTTAGTGTTATAAATTTCCCTCTACACACTGCTTTAAATGTGTCCCAGAGATTCTGGTGTGTTGTATCTTTGTTCTCATTGGTTTCAAAGAACATCTTTATTTCTGCCTTCATTTCGTTATGTACCCAGTAGTCATTCAGGAGCAGGTTGTTCAGTTTCCATGTAGTCGAGCGGTTTTGATTGAGTTTCTTAGTTCTGAGTTCTAGTTTGATTGCACTGTGGTCTGAGAGACAGTTTGTTATAATTTCTGTTCTTGTCCATTTGCTGAGGAGTGCTTTACTTCCAATTACGTGGTCAATTTTGGAGTAAGTACGATGTGGTGCTGAGAAGAATGTATATTCTGTTGATTTGGGGTGGAGAGTTCTATAGATGTCTGTTAGGTCTGCTTGCTGCAGAGATGAGTTCAATTCCTGAATATCCTTGTTAACTTTCTGTCTCGTTGATCTGTCTAATGTTGACAGTGGAGTGTTGAAGTCTCCCATGATTATTGTATGGGTGTCTAAGTCTCTTTGTAAGTCTCTAAGGACTTGCTTTATGAATCTGGGTGCTCCTGTATTGGGTGCATATATATTTAGGATAGTTATCTCTTCCTGTTGAATTGATCCCTTTACCATTATGTAATGGCCTTCTTTGTCTCTTTTGATCTTTGATGGTTTAAAGTCTGTTTTATTAGAGACTAGTATTGCAACCCCCACTTTTTTTTGTTCTCCATTTGCTTGGTAAATCTTCCTCCATCCCTTTATTTTGAGCCTATGTATGTCTCTGCGTGTGAGATGGGTCTCCTGAATACAGCAGACTGATGGGTCTTGACTCTTTATCCAGTTTGCCAGTCTGTGTCTTTTAATTGGAGCATTTAGTCCATTTACATTTAAGGTTAAGATTGTTATGTGTGAACTTGATCCTGCCATTATGATATTAACTGGTTATTTTGCTCGTTAGTTGATGCAGTTTCTTCCTGGCCTCGATGGTCTTTACATTTTGGCATGTTTTTGCAATGGCTGGTACCGGTTGTTCCTTTCCATGTTTAGTGCTTCCTTCAGGGTCTCTTGTAAGGCAGGCCTAGTGGTGACAAAATCTCTAAGCATTTGCTTATCTGTAAAGGATTTTATTTCTCCTTCACTTATGAAACTTAGTTTGACTGGATATGAAATTCTGGGTTTAAAATTCTTTTCTTTAAGAATGTTGAATATTGGCCCCCACTCTCTTCTGGCTTGGAGAGTTTCTGCCGAGAAATCTGCTGTTAGTCTGATGGGTTTCCCTTTGTGGGTAACCCGACCTTTCTCTCTGGCTGCCCTTAAGATTTTTTCCTTCATTTCAACTTTGGTGAATCTGGCAATTATGTGTCTTGGAGTTGCTCTTCTCGAGGAGTATCTTTGTGGCGTTCTCTGTATTTCCTGGATTTGAATGTTGGCCTGCCCTACTAGGTTGGGGAAGTTCTCCTGGATGATATCCTGAAGAGTGTTTTCCAACTTGGTTCCATTTTCCCCCTCACTTTCAGGCACCCCAATCAGACGTAGATTTGGTCTTTTTACATAATCCCATACTTCTTGCAGGCTTTGTTCATTTCTTTTTCTTCTTTTTTCTTTTGGTTTCTCTTCTCGCTTCATTTCATTCATTTGATCCTCAATCGCTGATACTCTTTCTTCCAGTTGATCGAGTCGGTTACTGAAGCTTGTGCATTTGTCACGTATTTCTCGTGTCATGGTTTTCATCTCTTTCATTTCGTTTATGACCTTCTCTGCATTAATTACTCTAGCCATCAATTCTTCCACTTTTTTTTCAAGATTTTTAGTTTCTTTGCACTGGGTACGTAATTCCTCCTTTAGCTCTGAGAAATTTGATGGACTGAAGCCTTCTTCTCTCATCTCGTCAAAGTCATTCTCCGTCCGGCTTTGATCCGTTGCTGGCGATGAGCTGCGCTCCTTTGCCGGTGGAGATGCACTCTTATTTTTTGAATTTCCAGCTTTTCTGCCCTGCTTTTTCCCCATCTTTGTGGTTTTATCTGCCTCTGGTCTTTGAAAATGGTGATGTACTGATGGGGTTTTGGTGTAGGTGTCCTTCCTCTTTGATAGTTTTCCTTCTAACAGTCAGGACCCTCAGCTGTAGGTCTGTTGGAGATTGCTTGAGGTCCACTCCAGACCCTGTTTGCCTGGGTATCAGCAGCAGAGGCTTCAGAAGATAGAATATTTCTGAACAGCGAGTGTACCTGTCTGATTCTTGCTTTGGAAGCTTCCTCTCAGGGGTGTACTCCACCCTGTGAGGTGTGGGGTGTCAGACTGCCCCTAGTGGGGGATGTCTCCCTGTTAGGCTACTCAGGGGTCAGGGACCCACTTGAGCAGGGAGTCTGTCCCTTCTCAGATCTCAACCTCCGTGTTGGGAGATCCACTGCTCTCTTCAAAGCTGTCAGACAGAGTCATTTGCATCTGCAGAGGTTTCTGCTTCGTTTGTTATTGTTTACTGTGCCCTGTCCCCAGAGGTGGAGTCTAAGGAGACAGGCAGGTTTCCTTGAGCTGCTGTGAGCTCCACCCAGTTCGAGCTTCCCAGCAGCTTTGTTTACCTACTTAAGTCTCAGCAATGGCGGGCGCCCCTCCCCCAGCCTCGCTGCTGCCTTGCTGGTAGATCACAGACTGCTGTGCTAGCAATGAGGGAGGCTCCGTGGGTGTGGGACCCTCCCGGCCAGGTGTGGGATATGATCTCCTGGTGTGCCTGTTTGCTTAAAGCACAGTATTGGGGTGGGAGTTACCCGATTTTCCAGGTGTTGTGTGTCTCAGTTCCCCTGGCTAGGAAAAGGGATTCCCTTCCCCTTTGCGCTTCCCAGGTGAGGCAATGCCTCGCCCTGCTTCAGCTCTCGCTGGTCGGGCTGCAGCAGCTTACCAGCACCGATCGTCCGGCACTCCCCAGTGAGATGAACCCAGTACCTCAGTTGAAAATGCAGAAATCACCGGTCTTCTGTGTCGCTTGCACTGGGAGTTGGAGACTGGAGCTGTTCCTATTCGGCCATCTTGCTCCGCCATATGCTTTCCTTTCTATTGGGTAAATGCTGTTTAGTGAAATGGTTGGGTTATATATTAAGTATACATAAAACATTTTGAAAAACTTGCAAATTGTTTTCTAAAGTAGCTGTACAATCATACATTCATATCAGCAGTGCATGACAGTTCTAGTATTCTATTTACTAATTAACACTTAGTATGGACATCCATTTTAATTTCAGCCATTCCAACAGATATATAGTAGTATTTGAATGTCATTTCAATTTATATTTTTCTAATGACTAATAACGCTGAGCATCTTTTCATTCATTTAATGGCTATCCATATACCATCTATAGTGAAGTATTTATTTAAATCTTTTGCCCTCTTTAAAATTGAGTTATCTTATTTTTTATTTTACAAATTGTTTATTCTTTCTATAATTACATAAGTACATTCACAACAAAGGCAGCTTAATGTTTTTCTATTCTTTTGGATATTTGATTTCTAAAAGTGAACTACAAAGAAAGGTCAAAATTTTATATGAAAGTCACAAACTATTTGTTTTGCAACTGTAGGCATCCAGGAGCAAAATATCTGGAGAAGATACTCCTTGCTGGAGAAAAATCACACTGAATTATTACTTATCATAATAGAGGTGTCCCAGTTCGCTATATAGCCAACTTCCCTTGCCATACATTGTTTGATAGTTTCCAGATCAGTCCTTATCAGAAGCAGATTGCAGTTCTCCTAGTCTCAATTTTTGCTTTACTTAGCTGTTGTGTCAATTCCAGCCTATGCAGCAATTTCAGTGTATGTGGGATTGAGGAGTCTATGGCAAGTCACCTGGGTGACCACAGACTCATTAAGTTACAATGTTCCTCTTATTTCCCTGACTCCATTATTTATTCTTCTGATTTGCTCTACATGCAATAGTCACAATTATTCTTTAAATACAAATAGGATCTTTTTTTCCCCCTCTGTTTAAAACTCACCCACCAGTGTGTGGCATGTATGTAGTCCCAGATACTTGAGAGCCTACAGTGGGAAAAGCCCTTGAGCCCAGGAGTTTGAGAACAGCATGGACAAAATAGTGAGACTCCATGTCAGAAAACAAAATACAAAAAACTCACCCATGACTTTTCTTTGAGTATAAGCTAAAGTTCTACTATACCTTCTGTTAGAGTGAGCTACATATGGGCTGAGAAGGACTCCATACTTCTATATTTGCGTCCTTGAGGATGAACTATAACTTGGCGTAACAGGCAGACAAGATTGACTAACTTAGGAGTATTTTCCTGTAACAATAGCTGAGTCTTGGCCAATTCCAGCAGCCGTTCTTCAACCACTCGTAGACTGCTGACTGTTCAACCTCTGCTCAAATAAAGCAAACGCCAACCTGTAACCAATCCAGCTGTTTCTGTACCTCACTTTTGATACCTGTATGTCACTTTACTTTTTTGTCTGTAAATTTGTTCTGACCACTAGGCACCCCTGGAGTCTCTGCGAATCTGCTGCGATGCTGGAGGCTGCCCGATTTGCAAATCGTTTCTTCTTTTTTAACTCAGTTAAACTCCATCAAATTTAATTTTTCTGAAGTTTTCTTTTCAAACTTATAAGCCCTACCTCCTTTGCACCACTGCTGTTCAACTTCCTCCCCATGCCCCCCCGCCACCCTCCTTCTATTGCCAATTTCCTGATCGCCTCTCTTACCATTCTCTCTATTTTTTTTCTTCTCCCACCACCCTGGGCTCCTTGTCATTCTCAGACATAGCAAGCACACAACCCTCTCATGAGATTTGTAGTTGTCAGTTCCTCTGCTGAAAATATTTTCTCTCAGTTATCTGCAGGGCTTGTCCCCTGTTCCCTTCCGATTATGCTCAAGGGGCTGTCTGCTCCATAAAATATAGTCCCCCAGTCCTGCCATCATTACACTGTCCAAACCTGTCTCTCTTATCCTCCCTTATTTTCTTCCATAGCCCTAATTTATGACCACACGACATCCTTCTATGACGTTGTTTATTGTTGCTTTCACCTCTAACATCAGAGAACAGAAGCTTCATATGAGCATGGGAATTGCTGTTTTCATATATTTATCCCTGGTTCTGGGAGGATGCTTGGTGCATAGTAGGTATTCAATAAATATTTTTGACTGAGACCTCTCCTTTGTAATACTTTCCTTGCCAGCATCTCAGTCGTGTACCTTTGTTTGTTATAGCTTCCTTGAATGGGACTCTGACATCACGTTCAACTCTGGCAAATTTTTCCTTAGGTGAGCAGGCCATTAAACTTAACCCTGCTAAAGTCTTGACTGAAATAGACCTACCAGCCAGGACCACAGTGCTATTGCCTGATTTATCACTCACTGCTTAGAAGGTGGTGCACCACTACATAACGAACAAATGGGGTTGGGTGCAGTGGCTTATGCCTGTAATCCCAGCACTTTGGGAGGCCGAGGTGGGCAGATCATCTGAGGTCAGGAGTTCAAGACCAGCCTGGCCATCATGGCGAAACCCTGGCTCTACTGAAAGTACAAAAATTAGCCAGGTGTGGTGGCACATGCCTGTAATCTTAGCTACTCAGGAGGCTGAGGCAGGAGGATCTCTTGAACCCAGGAGGTGGAGGTTGCAGTGAGCCAAGATCATGCCACTGCACTCCAGACTGGGTGACAAGAAAGAGACACTGTCTCAAAAAAAAAAAAAAAAAAAAAAAAAGTGGTAATCTTTCATAAACAATATAAAACATTGTTTTTAGGTTTTCAAACTTTTAGTGGATTATAACATCCACATTTTTTTCAGTCACCAAAGACAATGGTAGTGTCTTAAAGTCATAAGAAAATAAAAGTATATTACTTAAAAGTTAAGAAAAAAAATTAAAACTAACATCAGTTTTCTTAACTACAACAGCAGAAGCCAGTGAACTATATTTACAATGCTAATCAAAAGTAACTTATCATCGTACTTCTTCATTTTGAGTGAGTGTGAAAGAAAGACGTTTTGGACAAAAACTCAAAATTGCCACTAAGAGTCCAAGTGAAAGAACCAAAAAGCACTGGACTTCATTCAGAATGAGGGAGTAAAATATATGACACTTTAAAAAAAGCCAGTCAACAATTGGATATTTCTAAACAACCATGTCCTGCTTTCCATTTGACAAATACAACAATTTTGTTTACATATTGTCTTTATCTTCTTTTTGTATTTTTTAACTTCTCTTACATCTTTCATTGGTTAACACATAACTAAGCTCCCTTGAGTCGTTCAGTTATGTGAAGCACTTTTTGATTATCGTGTCTGCTGATTTTTCTCTCCTTATAGAACCATCAGGGAGCATAACCAAGAGCAGAGAAGTAAAAGAAAAACGTGGGTTGAGTGATGCTATCAGAGCTCAAAGAGTGACATGTTTCTGCAAAAAAAGGTAGTAATCAACTATACTCAATGAGAAGACAAGTGAGGCGAGGATAGAAATACATACCACAGAGTCAGCAGCCTTGAATCTGTTGGTGATCTTGGCAAGTGAAGACACAGTGGAACAAAAATTGGAATGGAATATATGGAAGAATGGGGTGAGCTTGTACAATCACTTAAATATATGAATTTGGCTCTCTTTTCAGACCCTATTAAGTGGAGAGTAGAGGAAATTTTAAAATCAAGCCTACAAGGACAAAGAGTATGAAACAGCAGTCAAGAGATGACAAACCATTTTGAAGATAGATCTTGGCTTAGTTAATAGTGGCCATGGATAAAATGGAAGCCTCAGTGTCTTCAGAGGGGATGACTAGAAGACCCATGATAGTCACCTTGGAGAATTGGCAAAACTCAGAAATTAGGGGCAACATAGACCTCAAGTAAACAAGATGAAAGAAAGGACAAAAAAAGATGACCTAGTTGAGAGTAAGCATAGTCGGCAGTTAAGTTCCATTTTCCCTTTCTGCAACAACATGACCTTTTCCTTACAGTGTGTAGTTTAGGTTTATTACCAAATGGTTTCTCAAACACCTGGAAGCAACACTTTTAGATCAGGGTCTAGAGGTGAGAAGCGCTGGCTGGTACAAGATCACCATCTTGCCTCACTCAGGGTGGCCAAATGCTAAACCACAACAGCCATAACAAAATCTTTTGCCATATATCTACACGTCATACTCTTTGCCATATCCAGTAAGCTAGAGCTGTGGGAATGAGGGTCTCTCTGTGTGTGCTTATCTTTCAAGGTAAAAATAATATGTTTATATTTTGGAAATTATCTCACGATTACTAGTGTTTTTAGTAATGTTACGGGCAGGTCTTTGTTCTTATAGCTCCCAAGATGGCGGCAAGCCTTTTGTTCTCTGACCTGGGGTTCTTGGCCTCACAGATTCCAAGGAATGGAACCTTGGGCCATGCGGTGAGTGTTCTAGTTCTATTAGAAGCCATGAGTCACGCAAGAGAACTGTGGAACCCAGCAACTAGTGTTCAGCTCGATTAGGACAAACTGGGGGCACGTAGCTGTGCAGGAACAATGGTGACCCTTTAGCCTGGTCAGGAGAGGCAGTTGGCACCTCACTGGATTGGGAGCGCAGCAGACACCCTGACGGATCCAGATGGGTGGAAGTCAGCCTTGGGTTGGTGAGGGCAGCGAACAGCAGTGGTGGAGGGTGAGCGAAAGCTCAGCTTGAGCGGGAGCAAACACGGACCAGAAGAGTGTACAGTTGCAAGATAATAGAGTGAAAACAGAGCTCCCATACCATGGGAGGGGACCCAAAGGGGATTGCCCACTACTGGCTCCAGTGCCTGGGGTTTATATCCCAATCACTGCCCCTCTCCCTATGCTCTCAGGTGATATATGATTTGACTGTTTCTTTACCTCCTGCCTTTAGCCTAATTTGTATTTTAGTGAGCCCTCTTTACTATCTGATTGGTCGGGTGTGAGCTGAGTTCCAAGCCCCATGTTTAAAGGTGGTTGCAGTCACCTTTCCCAGCTAGGCTTAGGAATTCTTAGTTGGCCTAGGAAATACAGCTAGTCTTGTCTCTCAGTAACTTTAGTAACTTTTTAGTAACTTTAAAGGCTAACTGGATCACGTAGTAAAGTGGGAAGAATGTTATGTTCTGCATTCAAGCAGATCTGGGTTCAAATCCTTTGATACCAAATCTCCTTTAAATTTGCTTTCTGCATCTGTAAAAGGGGATAGAAACATCTAACATATAAAGATATTGGAAAACGTGATAATGTACTAGATTGAAAATGTCTGCTGTGTATTTGACACTGAATGACTGTCAACTTCCTCTCTGCTCCGTAACCTTACCGAGGTACCTAACTGCAGCACATAACTGAGTCTATAGGAGTCATACCAGGTGGCATTTGGTGAGTTACAAATAAAAATTTAGGGCAACAATATTATAGTTTCTAGTCTCAAATTTTTACGTAAGTAATTAGTCGACTTCTCCTTTTATAAAATAAATACTGTAATTATAATTAAAAACAATGTTTTTATAAAGTTTTCTTAACTTTGTCTTCATGGGTATGCTATGCTATGAAGAGTAGGATAAATAGACCTGGTTTACATACACAGAATTTAAACACCCCAAAATAAATGTAAAACTCTCGGATAATAAAACACAGATAAAACACTACAGCAGTCCTTAAATAGTTTCCTAAAGGAATTTTACACATCTTGTTTATTCTCTGTTGTCATTTTATTCGAGAAAACTAAATTTCCTTACACATGTTAAAGTCTCTCATCAGCTGCCATAAGAACAATGTACTAAATATTTATGTTGCCAAGGGCTTCTTTTTAAAAGCAACCTGTAAATTGTTTTGCCAATTTATATTGCTTTTTTTCTCCGAAAATGATGCTTTTGCTTCTCTCCAGCATTTATAATAAGTTAGGCAATAATGGAAATAGTTTGACTCCAGTAATGGTGAAATGGGAACTGCAGACATTTCATGTCATGACTGCAGTCCAGGGTTAAAGAATGCTTGCACATTTGATGAATTATCTTTCTCTACAACTAAATGTGTGTCTTAATTCTGCATATAGACCTTAGGCAATTATTAATCTTCAGTAGCAGAAAAACCTAAACCCAATCTTTTTATATTACCTCATTATTCCTGTTCATAAATGAAAATTTAATTTCTGTTATGCCACTTAGTGCAGTCAACTGTTATATTATTAATTATAGAACTGCTGCTAATGCCTAGGAATGATATTTTAATAAGGTTTAATCTCTTTTCCACATTCTAGTGTCTTTCATAATTATGTCTCAGTTTTTCTCCTTGCTTTTATTTTATTTGCAAACAAACCCAGTAGTGCAAACTATAATTCTGAGTTGGCTGGTGTTTCTGAGACAGACATATCACTCATAAACCAGGCTCTGTGAATTTGCTCAGAAAAAAGGGAACAAAGAAAGACAACTTAATTTTAAATACTAGCTGCAATATGGAGCCACATCTTGCTTTAAGATTTAGTTTTTCCACAATTACCAAGGGATGTTTTATGTATGTGGCAATCATTCAGGAAGGTTTTTAAGCTGGAAATTGTTTTGTGTGTATTACAAGAAACATAATTTGTATTTTCAGATATGCTTTAAGGCAGTTGGGAATTTTCCAGAGGAGAGTGTGCAGATTTGTGGTCATGTATGTATGGCAGAAAGAAGGTGAAAATTGAGCTACAGTCATGTGCTGCATAATGATGGTTCAGTTAATGATGGAACACACATACAACAGTGGTCCCGTCAGGTTCTAATGGAGCTAAAAAATTCCTGTCACCTAGTGACAGGGTAACCCTCATAATCTCCTAGCACAAGGCATTACTCGTGTGTTAGTGGTGATGCTGCTATGAACAAACCTACTGTGCCGCCAGTCATAAAAGTGGTACTTGCAATTGTACATCATACTTGATCATGATAAATGACTATGTTACTGATTTATGTATTACTATGCTATATTTTTACCATTATTTAAAGTGTATTCCTCCTACTTATTAAAATAAAAGTTAACTGTAAAACAGCCTCAGGTAGGTCCTTCAGGAGGGATTTCAGAAGAAGGCTTAGTTATCACAGGAGATGACAGCTCTGTGTGTATTAATTCCCCTGAAGGCCTTTCTGTGGGACAAGATGTGGAGGTGGAAGACAGTGATATCGATGATCCTAACTCTGCATAAGCCTAGGCTAATGTCAGTTAATCTCTTGGCAAACCCCTGGCGTAAGTCCAGTGAAATATTTCTGTCTTTGTTTTCAACAAATAAGTTTGCAAAGTATAAAAAATTAAAAAAATTAAAAACAGATTAAAGCTTATAGGATAAGCATACAAAGAAATAAAATATTTTGTACATTTTTGCAATGTGTTTATGCTTAAATCTGTATTAGCCAGGGTTCTCTAGAGAAACAGGACTCATAGGAGAGATGGATATATTAATAGGAGTTTATTGGGAGGATTGACTCACACAATCGCAAGGTGAAGTCCCACAATAGGCCATCCGCAAGCTGAGGAGCAAGGAAACCAATTTGCACCCCCAAACCTCAAAACTAGGGAAGGCAACACCACAACCTTCAGTCTGTGGCCAAAGGTCAGAGAGTCCCTGCATACCCCTGGTGTAAATCCAAGATTCCGAAAGATGAAGAGCTTGAAGTCTGATGTTTGAGGGCAGGAAGCATCCAGCACAAGAGAAAGATGACCAGACGATTCAGCCAATCTAGTTCTTCCATGTTCCTCTGCCTGCTTTTATCCTAGCTGAGCTGGCAGCTGGTTAGATGGTGCCCACCTAGATTGAGGGTGGCTCTGCCTCTGCTAGTGCGCTGACTCAAATGTTAATCTCCTTTGGCAACACCCTCACAGACACACCCAGAAACAATACTTTGCATTCTTCAATCCAATCAAGTTGATGATATTAACCATCACATAAGCTAAGTGTTATTATAAAAGAGCCAAAAAGTTAAAAATAATTCAAAGCTTATACAGTAAAAATGTTATAGGAAGGCAAAGTTACTCATTATTAAAAAGAAGAAATTTTTAGAAATAAATTTAGTGTAGCCTAAGTGTCGAGTGATTATAAAGTTTACGACAGCACACATCACTGTCCTCAGCCTTTGCATTCGCTCACCACTCACTTACTGACTCACCCATAGCAACTTTCTGTCCTGAAAGCTCCCTGCAAGGTAAGTGATCTAAAAAATGGTGTACCATTTGTGACCTTTTACACTATATTTTTACTGTATCTGCTCAATGTTTGGATATGGTTAGGTACAAAAACAATTACCATTGTTTTACAATTGCCTCCAGTATTCGGTACAGTAATATGCTGTGCTGATTGGTGGCCTGGGAGCAATAGGCTACACCATATAGCCAGGTATGTAGTAGCTTATACCATCTAGGTTTGTGTAAGCACACTGTGATGTTTGCATAATGAGGAAATACCCTAATGAAGCATTTCTCGGAATCTATCCATGTCATTAAGCAATGCATGACTGTATTTCATTTCTATGTATTTGACAACTTGTTTCTATCAAAGGAGTTGCCAAATTCCTTAGGAGAGCTGTGCTGTTTTCCTCTATTAAATAGAGGCACTGAGGTCTATGTTGCTTTGGTTAGTGTGTCTTCTTTGTGATCCAGAATTCACAGTATTTATTTAAGTATTTTATCCTACCCCCATGGTCATCTCTCTGTTTTTCTCTTTTGTTTTTAGCATATTTTAACGTCACTTTAGCATGATATATTTATATAATTGCTATATTTATACCATCAAATCTTGAATAATAACCTTAATAATACTCTTAGTTTCAATGTGTTATGAGGATCAGGTCATTTGGCACTTTAAAACATTTGTTTTATTGTGCATGAAACTGGTAACACACAATAATAAGTGAGAAGTCTAATATATAGGTCAAATTCCAGAGGGAGACCTAGTGAAGAAGATCTGTTTTCCTTGTTCCCCAAATATTTACTGAGTGTTCCATATGTTTTGGTTGTTGATAAGGTACTACGAATTTGGCCTAATGGGGAAAAGCTTAAAAAAAAAAAAATTCTCAATCATTTTTGCAACATATTAAGTATATTAGGAGAAGAATGGAATGTATAGGCCAGTCAGAAATCGTGCTTGTGTTCAGGGGTTATGGAGATTGTGTACGAAAGTGTGTAATTAAAATTTAGGTAACCTAGAGATGAAGCTTTGGGAATTACCAACGTTTAAGAAATAAAGGGAATGAAAAGGAACTGTTTAGAGAGATTGGAAGTGTACAGGCATGAGTGAAATCAAGACCCAAACAAAAGAAAGTTACACACAGAGTAATGATTAATAACACAACCCGTTGGAGGGAAGGCAAGTTTTGTGAAAAAGGAGATACTCTGCATGGGTTTAGCAACTTCTAAAGCCGAGTGCAGCAACATTTTTGGTGAGGTACCAGGCTGTGAATATTTTAGGTCTTGCAGACCACAGGTTCTCGTTGCAGCTACTCAACTCTGTCATTGCAGAGCATAAGCAGTCACAGAGAATACATAGATGAATGAGCATGGCTGTGCACCAATAAAACTTTTTATATAAATAACAAGTGGTGGCTCAAATTTGGGCTGTGCTCCATAGTTGCCAACTATGTGAGAGAACTAAGGCAAGAGGTTAAAGTTAGTTGTTTGGGACTACGAGGCCAATAAGTGACCTTTACTACACCATGCTGCCCCTACAGCAGTAAAACTGCGAAGGCCAGTTAGGGCCAGACTGATTTGGACTTAAGCTTCTCATTGAGTAATGGATCCCACATGCATTCAATCATCTCTTTATGAGCTCATTAGGTTTTATACAAAGGCTTGCTTGCATTAGTCTCACATCTAGCCTTGACAACTATGGGAGCAGTAGTTTCTTACGGCTTACATTGTAAGTCATCCATCCTCTAAAATATTGCCCCTCAAAAGGTGAGAAGAAATTTGACAATCTTCTCCTAGGCATTTCTTTTCAAAATGCAAACACTTCTGCAAGGCAAAATTGGTTAGCATTAATAATTAATTTGAATTAATATCAGACATTTTTAAAACAGTATTGGAAACTTTAGTGATAAGGGAATACTGAAAAAAGCAGAAATCAAGGGAAAGGACAATGGAGAATAACGTCTTCAATTTGCTATACATCTCTGAAATCATTAGAAATTAAAAGTAAATATCTCAACCATTAAATATATATGCCAACATGTAATATTTATACTGCTGTCTTGCAAATTACGTTAACATTTGCTACCAATAAAAAAAGCCAGAGGTGTTCTAAAAGTTGCATTATTTTCAGATATTAAAAATGCTGAAAATAAGATTTCTGAAATATAAGTTGAATGTGATGGGTTTCATGTGGGTCTTGGATATATATGTTATATCTATCTTCATTCCAATTTTAATATGACCTCGCCAAAATCATATTTTCAGTGTGTAATAAAAGTGGCCATTTAATCAAAAATAAAAAGTATCATCACCATTTTAACATAAGCTTTTATTAGGGCTTTTAACATAAGCCCTAATAAAGCATATAATCAATTCATTTATAGACATATTTAATATATACATGTTAGTATAAGAATTAATAAATAACGGAATGAATGAAACATGTAATTTTTATACTATTGTCTTTCAAAGTACATTAACATTTGCTACCAATAAAAAAAGCCAGAGGTGTTCTAAAAGTTGCATTATTTTCAGATATTAAAAATGCTGAAAATAAGATTTCTGAAATATAAGTTGAATGTGATGGGTTTCATGTGGGTCTTGGATATTATATGTTATATCTATATTCATTCCAATCTTAATATGACCTAGTTCAACCACATTAGCCAAAATCATATTTTTGGTGTGTTATAAAAGTGGTCATCATTTAATCAAAAGCAAAAAATATCATCACAATTTTAACATAAGCCCTAATAAAGTATATAATCAATTCATTTATAGATGTATTTAATATATATGTGTTAGTATAAGAATTAATAAATGACTGAATGAATGAATTATTTAATGGTGATCTTCAGAAGGTCTTACGGTGCAGTTTTATTTTCCTATGAAAACCTAACCCAGAGACAAATAATTGTATTTCCGATATGGGGAAAAAGAGTAATGGACTGCTGGTCAGGGGAGACACTTTGGCAATGATGATGGAACATTAGAGATCAGCGGGGATCCCCAGGCGGGTTTCACCACATAGCATCTTCTGGATTGAAAGCAGCAGGGGAATCCTATTCCACATCATTTTCCAAATCATTTCTCTTCTTGAGTAGAATGACTATAAACTGTGAAGCAAAATTGAAGTCCTAGTAGAATTTTGAAAAGAGGAGAGTATGATATGAAAACTTACAGAAATAAATGGGTCAAAGTAAATTTTAAAATAATGAAAGCATCTCTTGAAGTTTATTAAAAATGTATGTACCACTATAAGTGGTGTTTTCAATTACTTAGAATTTTAGGCTCATTATTTTAGGCTTCTTATTTT
Organism: Chlorocebus sabaeus; assembly: GCF_047675955.1. Taxonomy (NCBI): domain Eukaryota; kingdom Metazoa; phylum Chordata; class Mammalia; order Primates; family Cercopithecidae; genus Chlorocebus; species Chlorocebus sabaeus. The sequence goes on from NC_132905.1 coordinate 77,434,916, forward strand.
AAGCTGTATCATTGATAAATAAAATAAAAATAACATAAAAATAAAATGAAAAATAAATAAAAAATCTTTATTTTTTTCTAGTACAGGAAAAGCATGTCATAATTTTAGAAAAAAATATAAAGAAAATTGTCTGCTGGATTTTAAGAAAGTATTTTTGGTGATTCATTACTTATTTCAAGTACAAAAATATTCTGATCCTCAGAGGGTCAAACAAGTCAGTGTGTTCAGCTTGCCTCTTAGCCATTCTCATCGGAAGCCTGAGCTATTTTTTTTATATAAAATACAAAAACAAATATTTCCTTTGAATTCACATGGTTTGCAGATGTGCACCCTCCTTTCCATTCTATTGTCCTCTGACTGTATCAGAACAAGGATAAAAAAGTGGAACTGGCGTAAAGCCTTAACGAATTCTTAAAGTCTGGAAGGAAAAGTGATGAGAAAGAGTACGCTAGGTAAACAAACCTGCGCCGTATTGTTCAGAAGAAATCCCTGTACCCTAAGCCTATTTTCAATGTGTACTATATTGTATACATGGAAAATGAATAAAATCTATAGAAGAAGAAGTAGAAATCACATTTTGCACAGTTTAATTAAAATCGTTGAGGAGCCTACACTGTTATTAAAATATTACCAAAACATTAATCTGGAAAACGAATTCTTGAAACTGGAAGGAACAGTATGACACCTCGTTACTTCCAATGAATACCTGAATTGGTGACACATAGAGTTCAATCTTTCTTTAAAGTGAAAAAAAAAAAAAAATTCAAGTATCAAAAGTTTTTGTCAGATTATGAATCTTATCTGATTTTCTTAATACCAGTGTTTAATCAGATTAGTTGAAGTCTTCCCAAATCGTATTTATTGCCATTAAAATTGACTGGTAACAAATTAATAAATGTAAAGTGCTTAGAACAGAATTCGGCCTGTAGTAAGAACTCAATAAATGTAAGCAACAAATATCTTTTTGTTATTATTATTCATAGATTATGTCTCAATTGAGTCTCTGCATGAAAAGTCTGAGTATCTAAGGACTGAAGGAGCTATATGAAGTCTATTTCATCCTGCCTCATTCACAGATGAAACTAAAGTCCCCTTACACAAGTAATGTTCACAAAAATTCAAAGGTAGTACCACTCTACTTTTACTAGAACATAAGCAAATAGCAATTAGAAGAAAACAGGAAAACGTTACATGTGAGAAGAGTTCACTGTAAGTTAATTAGAAACCTGAAGATGTTGTCAAAATATATTTTGCATGATTTAAGACGAAACCTTTAAAAAGAGGGATGATATCTGATAACTTATCCTATCAACTACTGTACACAATCCTGTTATTTCAGGCATGATACTTGCATGGTAACAGCTATTAGGTGTTCATGAGCTATAGCTGTTGTAGCTGATTCTTTCTCAATTGGGCAGATTTAATTCAGTGACAAGAAAAATACTGCAAATCAACTCTGTGATATGAACCAAGTAAATATGAGAATAAATGGGTAAAAATAATCCATGAACACAAGAAAGCCTCTATTTAAAGAATAAAATTTCTCACATTGGCTGGTCATGATACTACATTAGATAGTTATAAATATCTGCAAGTAATGACATAAATAATACAGTATGTTGGGTGTTATCAGTGTATATGGATATGTCAAATGTTGTAAACAATCACTGGGAAATTAATTAAACAGTATTATATTTGTTTGTTATTGCCAATAATTTTTTGTGTGTGTGATTGAAGTCAAGCTTTCTTGCTAATTCCTGCCTTAGGTATATTGTTTATTAGAACAAATGTGGTTGAGTTTCACATCAACACATGAGCTTTATTATTCATACTCTTAATAAGGAAGTAGATTTCGTTGACATTTTCACAAAACATTTTTAAGTTAACACATAAATTCTTACTGGAAATAATTGATATTTTTTTCTTCCCCCAACTTGTCAAATCAAAACCATTTTTTAGTGGCTTGGTTAATTATTTATCTATATTTTTGCCTTTGAAATCTTACTTCAAAAACACATTTTATGCAAATAGTTATTTGTATCAATTGCCTTTATGTGTTAACTCTTTATCTAATGATAATTATGGGCAAAATTAAATGCCACAATACAAACCAGGTAATTTATATTAAAAAAAATCTAATGATGAACAATTTATTTGTGGTTTTCCTTTTTAATTCCTGTATCTTTTCAAAACACTTATAAACTCAAATGTTTTCTGAAGAGTGATGTCGTCAAACATAAACAGACCATCAGAGAATCCTGACCATTTCAAAATCACCTCAGGAAAAGATTCTTAAGGAAATCAGGGGGTAAATTGAGAAGGAAAAGCCACAATTAACTTGGAGAAGAAAAATGTACAGGATATAAAATAATCGTTATAGCTGAGTATTTGTAAAGTTCTCATCTATAAAATACACTTAAATTATCTGTTTTGTTACAGAGGAAGAGTGAAACTAAAAAAGAGAAAAATTTTTCTTTATTTCTTTTAAAGTATGAGGACAGATTTTTGTTCTTACTATAACAACAAAGCACACCAAATGCAGGAAGAACTATCGAAGAGCACAATGCACATTTTTAATAATCTTAACACCTAGAAATAAAAAACAGTAATATTTCCAAATTTTCTATTTCTCTCTGTCTTTTTATGAGATCCATCATCAATATATCTGTCTGTCTCTCTGTGACCTATAATAGTTATCCATAGAATAATCAGCAACCACAGTTACAAAATTGCCCTTCACAAGGAATCTTAAGCTGCATAATTAGATTTGGATGACTATATATTAGGGTGATACTGAGGTTATTCTTGTGTAGATGGTGTTTGAACAAAATAATCTTGAAGACTCTTAAATATTGAGATTCCATGTACTAAGGATTCGTGTGGAACCACAAAGAAACCTTCCTAGGATGGAGAAAAATGAGCATATAAAAAAGTGTGAACTAAACAGGTTCTGAACAGTATTAGGTACCTCTTTCTTTCTTTATGGCTTCTTTTATCATATTGTTTGGTCATCAGCTCGAAAGTCAAAGGAGATGTCCTCTCAACCTACTACTCCAATGTCATTTTTGCAGTCTGTTTTCTGTTGTCTATAACAGAATACCTGAAACTAGATAATCTATTTTATTTTATTTTTTCTATTTGAAAATTATATTTATTGATTTATTTTTATGTCGATAGGTTTTTGGGGAACAGGTGGTGTTTGGTTACATGGATAGGTCCTCTCGTGGTGATTTCTGAGATTTTGGTGCACCCACCCAAGCAGTGTACACTGTACCCAATGTGTAATCTTTTATCTCTCACCCCTCTCCCACTCTTTCCCTTGAGTCTCCAAAGTCCATTGTACCATTCTTATGCCTTTGCATCCTCTTAGCTTAGTTCCCACTTACTGATAAGAACATATGATGTTTGGTTTTCCATTCCTGAGATACTTCACTTAGAATAATGGTCTCCAATTCCATCCAGGTTGCTGTGAATGTGAATGCCATTATTTCATTTCTTTTTATGGCTGAGTAATATTCCATGGTGTGTGTGTGTGTGTGTGTGGCATATAATATATGTATATATGTTTATACACACATATATACACACACTATATACCATATATACACACCATATATGTGTAATATATATACCATATATGTAATATATATATCACAGTTTCTTTATCCACTAGTTGATTGATGGATATTTGGGCTTGTTCTACATTTTTGAAATAGTGTATTGTGCTGCTATAAACATGTATGTGCAAGTATCTTTTTTGTATAATGACTTCTTTTCGTCTGGGTAGATACCCTGTAATAGGATTGCTGGATCAAATAGTAGTTCTACTTTTAATTCTTTAAGGAATCTCCACACTGTTTTCCATAGTAGTTCTACTAGTTTACATTCCCACCAGCAGTATAGAGTGCTCCCTTTCCACTACATCCATGCCAACATCTATTTTTTTTTATGTTTTTGATAATGGCCTTTCTTATGGGAGTAAGGTGGTATCACATTGTGGTTCTGTGTTGGGAGCAAGCCCCCCCACCCCAAATCTGGCCATAAACTGGCCCCAAAACTGGCCATAAACAAAATCTCTGCAGCACTGTGACGTTCATAATTGGCCCTAACGCCCAAGCTGGAAGGTTGTGGGTTTACAGGAATGAGGGCAAGGAACACCTGGCCTGCCCAGGGCAGAAAACTGCTTAAAGGCATTCTTTTTTTTTTTTGAAATGGAGTCTCGCTCTGTGGTCCAGGCTGGAGTGCTGTGGTGTGATCTCAGCTCACTGCAAGCTCCACTTCCCGGGTTCACACCATTCTTCTGCCTCAGCCTCCTGAGTAGCTGGGACTACAGGCGCCCACCACCACACCTGGCTAATTTTTTGTATTTTTAGTAGAGACGGGGTTTCACTGTGTTAGCCAGGATGGTCTCAATCTCCTGACCTCGTGATCCACCTGCCTCAGCCTCCCAAAGTGCTGGGATTACAGGCGTGAGCCACCGCCCCAGGCCAAGGCATTCTTAAACCACAAACAAAAGCATGAGTGATCTGTGTCTTAAGGGCATGTTCCTGCTGCAGTTTATTCGGCCCATCCCTTTGTTTCCCATAAGTGATACTTTTAGTTAATTTAATATCAATAGAAACAATTCTAATGACTGGTTTGCTGCTAATAAATATGTGGGTAAATCTCTGTTCGGGACTCTCATCTCTGAAGGCTGTGAGACCCCTAATTCCCCACTTCACACCTCTATATTTCTGTGTGTGTGTCTTCAATTCCTCCAGCGCTGCTGGGTTAGGGTCTCCCTGACTGAGCTGGTCTTGGCATTTTTGATTTGCATTTCCCTGATCTTTAGTGATGTTGAGCATTTTATCATGTTTGGTGGCCATCTGTATATCTTCTTTTGAGAATAGTCTTCATGTCCTTAGCCCACATTTTGATGAGATTGTTTTTTTCTTGTTAATTTGTATGAGTTCCTTGTAGATTCTGGATATTACTCCTTTGTTGGGTATATAGATTGCAAAAATTTTCTCCCACTCTATGAGTGGTTTGTTGACTCTGCCAATTGTTTCTTTTGCTGTGCAGAAGCTTTTTAGTTTAATTAAGACCAATCTATTTATCGTCGTTTATTCTGCATTTGCTTTTGAGTCTTGGTCATGAAGTTATTTTAAAAAAGAATTAATTTATTACAGTTATGGATGCTGAGAAGTCCAAGGTTGAGGTGCTGCATTTGGTGAGGGCCTTCTCACTGTGGGGCACTCTACAGAGTCCTGAAGTGGTGCAGGGTATCACATGGCAAGAGGATAGAGCGTGCTAACATGCTAGCTCTGGTCTCTCTTTTCCTTTTTATAAAGCCACCAGTTTCCCTCCAATGATAACCCATTGGTTCATTAACTTATTAGTTTGTTAATCCATGAATGGATTAATCCATTCATAAGGGCCTTGATGATCCAATTACCTCTTAATGACTCCACCTTTCAATGCTGCCACATTGGTGATTAAGTTTCCAACACAGGAAATTTGGAGGACATATTCAAATCATAGCAATCATGTTCTTAGGACATACCTCCACAATTAATGCTACAAAAGTATACCTTGTTTAGGTCACAGTCCAATGGTCAAGAGGCCCTCTTAGGTTTTCTTCCTCCAAGAAGTGACTCAATGATCCAATGCCTTTCCATCCTGGGGCTCTATTGTCCTGAAGCCCTCAGCTTCCAGGCACAGAGAATGAAGAAAATAGGATAGTGGAGGATCACAGAAGACTTTTCAGAAGTTGGGCCTGGAAATGATGTGTATCACTTTTTACCCATCATCTTTGGATAACTTACTTAATCACATGGCCCCAAGAGAATACCAAGAAAAATCTGAAAAAGGAACTTTGCCATGAGCTCAAGAAATGGAAATTGAGAGTATTTGAATCTAAATTATATAAACATATTCAAAATATACTCAAAAGTTTAAATTTATTTATTTATTTAATTAATATTTGTTGAGCATATTTTATGTCAAGGCTTATGGTATGTGCTATTTATAAAGTATTGATAAATCTCAGCCTCTACACTTAATTTTCACATTAAATTGATTTTGATGTATGCTCAACTGTCTTTTGAATGCTGGTTTATCCCTTTGTTACAGAGCTATCATTACTCAAGGTAGTCAATAAATAATGTTACATATAATTTTAATTTTTACATAATTTTCTATGCTTAAAGACTAATAATTATAAAACAAGATAAACATAGAAAAAGGAGGAGAAAAGGTAGAAAATAAAAGTGACAACTCATAACAAAGAACTTGGATGAAGTGAATTATTTGTGTGAAAAAGATTTTTATATTTGTGATGTTATCGACCTAAAAGGAAGAAGCTGAGGCAAAATTAATATAAGTAGGAAATTTATTTGGGCCAAGCTTGAGGATTGCAACTTAGGAGCATAGATTCAAGCTCCCTTCAATATGCACCCAGATAAGTCGCAGTTATGAGTAGTTTTTTAAAGGTAAAAAGAGGAACAGGGAGTGAGCTGGCCCGAAGTTGTTTGTCAGAAATCCTCATTGGTTTACAAAAATAACATTGATTTAGTGATTGCCTACACATTAAGCTATAGGGTGTGGGTTATGGTGCCTGGGGTGGCATCATTAGGTTTATTTATATTTACTTGTGGCAACAGCAAGCAGTTTTAAGAGACGAATGCATAAGTCAAAGGGAAGAGTAGAATGTGATTGTGGTCTCATTTTAAGTATTTTTCTAGGCCTGATAATTAAGAAGAATAGCATTCCTCAGATAAAAGTTCTTTTCTTTTCTTTTCTTTTTTTTTTTTTTTTGAGACGGAGTCCCCACTCAGTGCAATCTCGGCTCACTGCAAGCTCCGCCTGCCGGGTTCACGTCATTCACCTGCCTCAGCCTCCGGAGCAGCTGGGACTACAGGAGCCGCCACCTTGCCCGGCTAATTTTTTTGTAGTTTTAGTAGACACGGGGTTTCATTGTGTTAGCCAGGATGGCCTCGATCTGGTGACCTCGTGATCTTCCCGCCTCGGCCTCCAAAAGTGCTGGGAGTACAGGCGTGAGCCACCACAACAATCAAATACACATAGATATTTTTATATTGAGAAAAGAACTTTCATCAGCTGGGCGTGTGGTCTCATTTCCCAAAACAACCCCCCTTCTTGTCTGGGGACTAGACTGCCTTTGCAGGACTAATAAATTAGCCAAAATTTGTTAGAATTTGGATTAGAAATGATGGTTTAGGAGTCATGCAGCTGGAGGCTACAAGAGTCTGACCCTCCCCAAATTGCTCCAGAGGATAACATCACTATTGTAAAACTTAAGTGCTTGAGACATTTTGAAGCCCTGCACTTGATGGATAAGCTGGCACCACCCTGATGGATAAACTGGCTTATTTGATCTTGTGACCCCTACCTAGGAACTAACTCAGCACAAGATGACAGCTTAGACTTCCTATGTCTTCATCTCGGACTCAACCAATTAGCGCTCCTGACTCACTGGCTTCCCACCCACCAAATTAGCCTTAAAAACTCTGATCCCCGAATGCTCCAGCAGACTGATTTGAGTAATAATAAAGCTCTGGTCTCTAGCACAGTTGGTTCTTCATGAATTACTCTTTCTCTATTGCAATTCTCTGGTCTTGATAAATTGACTCTGTCTAGGATGTGGGTAAACTCAACACATTGAGTGGTTACAGTAACTTCATTGACTTTTCTTGGAGAAAAGAAATTGTTAAGTGACCTTAATATCATTTATTTTGTATCGAAAGTGCGGCAAAGTGAAATGATAGAGCTAATTCATGGATTTCTTTAGCATTTAAGCCTCTGCTATATGCTGAAACCACCACAAAGTCTTAGAAATAAACAAACAAACAACAACAACAAAGGTCTCTGATGTTTAGAATTCACAGTGTAGCGTGTGAAACAAACATCTAAGCAGATACAGTACAATGGACTGAGGTAAGTGAAAAGGTAGATAAGCACAAGGTTGTAAAGAGCCCAGAGAAAACACTGGAGTCCTAAGGGTAGAGGAAAGTCACTAGGGCATAGAGTGGAGAGGTAAGTGAGACGCTGAGATAGGAGCTGGAGGTAGACAAGATGGAGAGGAGGGGACCACAGCTGTGTCCTGTGTGTCAGGTCAAACCTGTATTGTATGTAGTTAAGGATCTCTTTAGGGTCAAAGTTTCCCTCATTGCAAAGGATAGAAAATGGCTGACTAGATGTGAGATAATTGGAAAGTAGTTCTGGTAGACATTGCTTGGGTCAAGTGGTCTGGGATCTTGAATCTAGGTAATGCTTGGCTCCAGATTACTGGCCACCTTGGATAAAAGTGAGTGGAATAAAACCAGATAGATAAAGCCAGATAGCAAGAAGCAAGTTATTCTGCCAATAACTGTGTTTTCTGTGCAATATATGCAGGCAATGAATTAACACAAACTCCTGGTCTTTTGAGGATGTTTGCCACATTTCAAGTATAGCATAGAGTATAATTCCCTAGATAATTTCCCAACTCACTGTGACAATGCCCGCAAAATAGCAACTTGATGAATGGAAGTTGCTAGGCTATTCATGACCCAACTGACTTTTGTACACAGGCCGCATTTCCCAATTTCAGACAAGACTGGACACATTCAGGGTAGTATGGCCATAGACAATACACTATTTCAAATACCACACAAATTACTTTCAGGTTACTTTGAAAATACATAGTCAATAATGAGAAGGACATATCTGTGTTTCTGATGAACTATTGTACATAATATAAATTTGATATAAAATGTTTATTCCTACATCATTTAAAAATAAATTCACTATTATCAGTAGGATAAAATTTGATAGTAGATGTTTGTCCTATTTAAGAATATAAAATAATCCAATATGGCATCTTATTTGTACTTAAAGTTATTAATTTTTCATCAAAGTAGACAATAGAAAAATGTGATTCTATCCATGAATGTGACTATACTTTGTATTACATCTTTAATGTTCCAAATGTTCTGTGGGTATTTCACTAAGCAACCAAGTAATTTAAGTATTATATATGTGTTGATTTACATGTGATGAATTCTTATTAAGCAGGATAAAAATAAGCCTCAACTATTGCAAAAATTATGGCTTTAATATGACAATTATTTTAGTAAAAACTTGCTTAATCAGACATCAAAGAGATACTGACATTTTATTAAAGTGTATTAATAATATTGTAGGTTTACTAGCTCTTCTTCTAAACTTAAACCCTCCAGACACTCTATTCCACCCCCATGGACTTCATTTCATCAATTATTCGATGTCATCAGCTTTTCCTGATCTATTGTCTTCCTTCCACTAGCAGTTCAACATATTCAAGTTTCTTTCCTTAAGAAAAAATTAAAAGTGAGAGTTTTTCAAAACATAGACTTAATCTGATGCTATCTCAACTTCAGAGCATTCAATGATTCTCTCTTCTTCGAGATAAAGCCCAGTGTATCTTAGTTACTTAGTCCTAGACAGGTAGGGATGTTATAACAAAATACCACAGCAGACCTTCATTTATAAACAACAGATGTTTATTTCTCAGAGTTTGGGAGGCTGAGAAGTACAAGATCAAGGCACTGGCAGATTCAGTGTATGGTGAGGACTCTCTTCTGGGTTGCAGGCTGTTGGCTTCTTGTTGTTTCTTCACTTGATAGAAAGAGAACCAGAGAGCTCTCTGGCCTCTTCTTACATAGGCACTAACCCCATTCACGAGGGCTCTACCATCATGTCTAACTACCTCCTCAAAACCCCACCTCTAAACACCACCACATTGGGAGTTAACATTTCAATGTATGAATTTTGGAGAGACATAAACACTCAGTGCATTGCATTCAGTATGTGGCTTGAGAGTTCTTCAGATGTGGTGCCAGCATGCCTCTCAGTATTTCCACACTCTATGTTTTATCCATCCTGAATGACTTTCATTTCCTCCTGTGTGCCACACTGTCTCCTGGCTTTTACCCATTTCAGCTCCTGTGTCTATAATTCACTATGGGAATTTTCTCCTGGTTGACGTTTTACACATTCCTCCCATTTCTGCTTAGAGGTCACTTCTAGAACACCTTCTCTAACTCTTCATAAACTGGGTTAGATGCTTTTCCCCAGGTATTTACCTCATCAAAGGGGACAAAAAGAACATTAGCACCATAAGAATACACTTTGACATATGATAGTGCCAATGATTCCTCACTGCTTTCATTGGTAACCATGTCTTGTCTGTATTTGCCTGTTCCCTCTTCTAAATTGATTTTTTAATTTTTTTTAAGTTTAAAGTATAATAATAAAAAAATAAAAAATAGTAATAAAAAGATTAAAAAAAGATTGTTTATATCATCCCTATTTTAAGTGTGTGCCAGAAGTTTTTACAAAAAAGCAAATGCAAATATATGATTTGAATGAAGTGTGCAGAAATAATAAGATGGGCTGTTCTGCACATTTGTTCTTATGTATTAAAAATGAGAGTTAACCTAAGCAGAAATTTAGAACAAAGGATCGAAAAAAATGTTTTAATTTGTCCATGTTATTTGAACTCTCTACAGACTTCCTCTCAATTCAGTTAGTACAAGAAAAAATAAATCTAAAAACAATTAAAAAAAATTTTAAAGAAAATCTCTAGTGGAAGTTTGGTAGGAATGGTGCTAAACCTATAAATAAATTTGGGTAGAATTTGCATCTCAAAAATACGTTGTCTATTTATTCAGCAAAATAGTTTATTGTTCCATGTAATGCAGTCATCTTTTTGGTTATTTTTTTACTGTTATTTGAAGACCAAGAATAAATATATATCTAACTATACATATACACACATAGTTATATATGTGTGTGTGTGTGTGTCTACGTATGTGTGTATAACGTATGTGTGTATATATATATTTGAATTTGCCCTAATTTCTATTTAATTGTCTGTATTTGTTACCAGGTCATTTTTAGTGAGTGCAAATATATATCTATATCATTGCCTCTAGTATTCTTAACATCTACTACAATAAGTGACACATAGTTTTCTACATGAAATATTTATTTTATGTAATAAATAAAGGACGCAGAAAGGAAAGAGGGAAGGAAGGAAGGTAGGAAGGAAGAAAGGAAGGAAGGTAGGAAGGAAGAAAGGAAGGAGGAAGGAAGGAAGGAAGGAAAGAAGGAAGGAAGGAAGGAGGGAGGGAGGGAACAAAGGAGGGAGACAAGGAAGGAGGGAGGGAAGAAAAGCAGGAGGTAATTCTATAAAGTCAGATTTTGATTTACTTTACATTCAAACTACTCATTAACTTGGAAATAACTTTATTTTTATTGTTTAATCCAAGAACATGACCTGTATATCTGTTTATTTAGTTTTCCTTTATATATATCTATACAGTTTTACAGCTTTCTTCATAAATATCTTAAACCTTGATTTTTGCTGGGTTAAACTTTTTGGCTTCTTATGTATTTTTAGGTAATTCTCAAGGTTTTTAGGTGTAAAATTAAAACATTATGTATACTATTAATTTTCCCACTTTGTCCAACTGCTTATTTCATTTCCTTTCCATATTGCTTTGCAGAAACTCTATAATAAAGATAAACAAAAGTAAATTAAATACCAGAGCCTTTAAAAATTATTAATGGGAAAGTTGGGAAAAAACAGAAGCACCCTATTTAAATATAACTGCAGTTGTTTCCAAATTCAAAGAGAGTGGTTGAAAGATTGCAATTATTTTATGTGGAAAGGCACTTTAATAGACCCTTTTATTTTCTGATGGTAAAACATTTGGGCCATGTTTCAAAGAAAATGGAATGGTTTAGGTAATGGAATGGTAAATCACTCTGCATAATAAGAGTAAATGAGTCATCCTTGGATGAAGACTGTTCAATAGGAAGAAATGTCCAATTTTACTTTGCTCTTGCCAAGACGCAGAGGAGTCTCTGGTCCTACAGAAGATAAGAGATTGGAGAAGAGCTGGTTACTTAGTAGTGCCATATGTGATGGGGAGTGGGTGCCCGATGGAAGAGAGGCTGAATATGGAACTCTGAGATGGATATAGCTAGGAATTGAGGAACATATGATATTTAGTGATACCTTTTTCTATCTGTGATTTTTAGGTCTTTGTTTTAGTTAATTTGGGCTGATCTAACAAAATACCACAGACTAGGTGGCTTGAACAATAAACATTTATTTCTTACAATTATGGAAGTCATACATCAAGATATCAGCAGGTTTGGTGTCAGTGAGGGCTCACTGCTTGCTTTATAGACAACTGTCTTCTCACTGTGTCCTTACATGGAGGAAAGGGCAAGGCAACTCTTTGGAGCCTCTTTTAGAAGCTACTAGTCCTTTTTACCCCCATGACCTAATCATCTCCCAAAGGCCCCATCTCCAAATACCATCACATTGGGGATTAGGTTTTAACATAGGAATTTTGGAGGCATGCAGTCAGTCAGTCAAAATCAGTCTTCAATAACATGAGTTAATCACAGAATTCTTGCATTAGTGAGTGCCAGTTTGGCAAATGAGCGAGTCATTAGGAAAAAGAAATCTGTGGAAAAAGCAGAGATAAATGCTGTTTATTCATAATAGAAAGTGTAGTTTATTAATTTGTATCATTTTCCTATAGCTTTTACTTCAAACTTGTACAAATAAAAGTTGACATAGTGATCACTATGAAAGAGTGAAAATTATATAATGTAAACAATTATTCCTTTTCGCCATCTACAATCTATATTTTATAAGACAGTGGCCAATAATGTTGGCTTGAGAAGAGTCTACTTCTGATGTAAATGACATGTAATTTAATTACTTCTCTCACTCATTTATAATCTATAAGATTTTTAATGGTGAAGTTGATAAGTTTTTTAATGATGAAGTTTATAAATCTCTAATATTTTAAACAGTCAATAAAAATGAGATTTGAAATATATTTCTAGAAAACTGACAACTTAACTCTTGATGAATTAAGTTTCCACTTTAGAGCTACACATTGTATTGCAGTAATCTAGTAGACTGGACACAGGTGGTAACTTGGGCCAAGTGGGAGAATCTGAGACAAATTTAGGAGGTAAAATCTGAAGAACATGGCTGTGAATGGTGATGGACGAATCTCAATTTTTTGACTCAGGCATCTATATAGGTGGTGTGGTCAATTCTTATTTATTTATTTAAGATGGAATCTTGCTCTGTCACCGGGCTGGAGTGCAGTGGCATGATCTCAGCTCACTGTAACCTCTGCCTCCTGGGTTCAAGCAATTCACCTGCCTCAGACACCCAAGTAGCTGGGACTACAGGCATACGCCACCATACCTGACTAATTTTTGTATTTTTAGTAGAGACAGGGTTTCACCATTTTGGCCAAGATGGTCTCCATCTCTTGACCTTATGATCCACCCACTTCAGCCTCCCAAAGTGCTGGAATTACAGGCTTGAGCCACCGTGCCTGGCCATCAATTCTTATGATAAGAAATAAAGGATGAGTAGATACTGAATTATACTTTTTAAAGGCTTGTAGTCTCTTTTTTTTCTGAAGCATGACAGAAAAAAGCTAAATTCTAATCTAGCAAAGGTCTGGCTTTTAAAAAAATAATATAAAGTTTCTATCTGATATAATTTAAAGTAATTAATATATTTAATTTTGTTGACAAGAGCAAGATGTGGAGTTAGTTTGAATATTTCCTTCCTGGGTCTGTATGTGTGTGCATTTATACACATAAATAAGGACGTATGGTAAGATGGCTCTTCCTTCTAGAACTGGCTTAAAAGGTTTCTTTTATTTGTTTCATTTTACATCTTTCATTATAAATACCGTAGATTTCTTATGTCAAGAAATCTGATGAGTGAACAAACTGGCATATTTAGGACAGTGAAGTGGAATAAAAATTTTTGGTGGAACGCTAATGAACTGACTAGTTTAGAAAACATACAATATTGCTGGTGTCATGCTTTCAGGAAGTTGATACAGAACAGCCCCTGCTGTCCTTCTCCACATTGGAGCTAATTTAAATTCACAATGCCACCTGCTACCAATGCTTTTCTTTCTATGAATTGTAATGATAGAGCCTTAATCAGAGCTTGATAAATCCTAGAAATAAACAAAGAGACTGTTGCTAAATGTTTTGATGCTTTTTTTTTTTTTTTTTTTTTTTTTTTTTAAATAATTGAGAGCTTCTTTGGAGGTTCTAGCAGGGGAGTGCACCTACTCACATACCCTTGACCAAAGACTGGTCCTCCTCTGTTGGGGATGGTCGGCCTCTTCAACAGAGCAGGTAGCTTCAGGATGGACACACAAGGAGTGGTGAGGGAAGAAGGGGACACCAGCCTAGCCAGCTAGATCAGCCGAATCAACCCTGGAGATCCATGGGGTGACAGACATCCCAGCCAGATTGCCCTCACATCCATGTTTTTTATAATTGTTAAAAAAACCCCAAAAAATCCCTTTGAACTTCTATAGTCATACAATCTGAAAAATGGTGTATATATGTATACATTTATATGTGGTGTTACTGGGGTGGGGGGCGGTCCTTGCTCCCAGAGCTCCCAAGATGGTGGCGGGCCACTTCCAAAATTGTGGTGGGCCACTTCCAAGATGGTGGCAAGCCTCGTGTTCTCTGACCTGAGGTTCTTGGCCTCAGGGATTCCAAGGAATGGAATCTTGGACCATGCGGTGAGTGTTATAGCTGTATTAGAAGCCATGGGTCACGGAAGAGAACCGTGGAACGCAGTAACTAGTGTTCAGCTGGATTAGGACGAACCGGGGCACTTAGCCGTGCAGGAACAATGGCAAGCCTTCAGCCCCATCGGGAGCAGCAGTGGGCGCCTCGCTGGATCAGGAGCACAGTGGACACCCTGCGGATCCCTAGGGATGGAAGTCAGCGGCTGGTCTGCGATGGCAGCAAACAGCAGTGGTGGATGGTGAGCGAAAGCTCAGCTCGGGCCATAACAAACAGGGACGAGAAGAGTGCAGTTGCAAGATTTAATAGAGTGAAATAGAGTGAAAACAAAGCTCCCATACAAAGGGAGGGGACCCAAATGAGGGTAGCCGTTGAGGCTCCAATGCCTGGGTTTATATCCTGATCCTTGTCCCTTCCGCTGTGCTCTGAGGCAATAGATGATTGGCTATTTCCTTACTTACTATTTTTGCCTAATTAGCATTTTAGTGAGCTCTCTTTCTATGGATTGGTCAGGTGTGAGCTAAGTTGCAAGCCCCCTGTTGAAAGGTGGAAGCAGTCACCATCCCAGCTAGGCTTAGGGATTCTTAGTCAGCCTAGGAAATCCAGCTAGTGGACTCTCAGTATATAAATACTTATAAATGTAAACATGTGTTAAAAACATGTATTTATTATACGAGGACCTGAGAAGCAAATTCTATGGTAGAAAACACATTTTAATTCTCCCTTAACACTGCTTACATCAAGCATGGAGTGAGACAAGCAATTTCTCTCTATTATATTGTTGAAGATTTTAAAAACGTCACTGGAAAACTCTTGCTTCTGAAGTTCAGTGACAAAATATAAACACATTATAGTTCAGTTAGAACAATTAGAATAAAAGCAATTGAATTTTCATTTTTAGATTTTGCCATGGAATGAAATATAGTGTTATAAAATATAAAGGAATTCCAAGTAAACAGTGCTGATTCTATTACTTTAGCTGATTACTGTATACAAAATGGTGTCTTAGGATTTTGTTGTCATTTAGCATTGACATAAAATATTTTTCCATATGTTTTCAAGTGAACAATCTGATAAAATGACAACTCTTTAGTTAACTTAGGACATGGCTGCTTCGTCTATCTAATGCTTGCTATAACTTCTATATTAATGTAGTTGCTTATATGCTAAAGCTTCTTAACTTGGTATTTTTCAGATATGTTGACAGGAGGAAATTAAAAACAAATTTTCTAAAGGTTACTTAATTACAGATAATAAATTTTATTATGCAAATATGGAAATGATTTAATTTTCCAATAAGTCATATTGAGGCTGTAAATTAAAGCTTGCCTTTTATTTATACTGTTAAACTGCCAGTCAAACTGAAGGCTATCCAATTATAAGAAATTTTGAGTTTCTAAGTGATTTTGATCTTTTCCCTTGGAAGAAATATAGCCATCTAACTTTGGTTCTTTGAGGCACCTTTTACAGCTTTGTGTCAATGATACATTGTATTTCTATCCTGAAATTTAGCATATTAGAGGATTGTAAAGGTTTTTACTAAAACATTCAGCCCAGAAAGTTTATTTTATCTAAAAAATATGGTTCAATATAATTAGTTTTATTTTATCTTACAGTATAAGAGACAGAAGACAAACTTAGCTATGGGATGTATATTAACCATGTGCTGGGATCATTTATTATAACTACCTTTCTGTTCCTCCTTTCAGCTAGAATGATGTTAGGTTTATCATTTTTCTTTTACTTCTTCCTTTCCCTTTCTTTCACATCTGTCTTCTCTCCCTCCTCTATCAGCTCCAAAGGGGAATAAAAATGACGTTATAAAACTCAACAACTCATATAGAGAATTTTAGACCAAAAATTTATAAGGATGAAAGGAATAGTAAATATGCGGAAAATGTAATATGACATAATTATCATGACCCAGTATTAAATTTAAATATGAACTTCCTCAGAGACTCACAGACACATATGCATACATTCACACACACACAAGAACCTATGATGATGTCTAGAATTCTGACTCTTTCACATATCCCTTTCAGTTCTCCCAATGAACTTATTCCCCTCTTAACACAGAGCCTGACCCTCCCCTGGACTTGAAATAATATTTTTCTAGTAATACCCACACCACCTTTAGAGCTCAGCTCAGTCAGTCATGTGTCTTTGTTATATATTCTTTCTCACACTTCTTTAATAGCACTTTTATAGTTTGTAAAAATGCATTTACTTTGTAATATTTCTTACCCCAAGAGGTTGTAAGGAGATAAAAACTGATTCTACTTTATAGTTCATTTTTTATCCCTAGCACCTCTCACACTGCTAGGTACATAGTAGATGCTCAATTAGGATTCGTTTAATGAGTGAAATATAAATGAATATATGATGCATTTCCTTCTAAGTTGTAAGTGGGAAAAAAACAGGTATGTAAAGTTATTCATAACAGTTGATTTGAAGAGCCATCCTTTTTCTTATAACTGTTTCTTATGAACTACAGTGAAAGCTAAAAGTGCACTAAAATAAAAATAAAATTTAATAAAGGACTTATTTCAATAACCGTGGGGTTGTCAAAGTGGCCTTCAGTGATCAAACTTGACAAACAGAACTCAGATTACAGAGAATAGTGAGTGGCCATCTCAATCAGTATATTTAATATCAAAGGTGCAAAGCACTGTTAGATATTGTAGAGATAGATTTATTTTTACTTGCAAAGGCAAAACTTAGGTACTATTACAAGGGACTTTGCATATCCTCATTTAGGTATCAATCCTGTGTAACCCAAATATCTGTAATGTTAGATACATCCAACAAACTGATGGGATAATTAAATGAAGAATTTCTTATGAAAAAGCTTACCTGAAAATAACTCAAAACATTTTATGGGGCTAGGTGTGGTGGCTCACACTTGTAATTCCAGCACTTTGGGAGGCCAAGGCGGGTGGATCACCTGAGGTCAGGAGTTCGAGACCAGCCTGGCCAACATGGTGAAAACCCGTCTCTACTAAAAATACAAAAATTAGCCTGGCATGGTGGTGCACACCTGTAATCCCAGCTACTCAGGAGGCTGAAGCAGGAGAATCACTTGAACCTGGGCGGTGGAGGTTGCAGTGAGCTGAGATTGTGCCACTGCACTCCAGCCTGGGCAACAAGCAAGACTCCATCTCAAAAAAACAAAAGAAAAAAACATTGCATGTATAAGGGAGCTGCTACTATTTTGAAGTGGTTATAGTAAACTCAACCAATTTATTCTAACATTTGTGATACTTATTTATAGGAACACAAATTGAGTTTTCTTTAGGCCACCAAAACTTAAGCACTTGGCAACAAATTACAGGGAAGATTTCTCTACCTTTTGGCCTGGCTTGGTTTCTCTAACTCAGATGGATCCCATAATGTTATCACTTAGATATCTACTATGTTGTTAGTAATGTTTCTCAGATAGTTCTTATGGGTAGAACTGAGAACAGTTCTCATATTTGGGGAAGGCATATGGTTGGAACTATGCTTTTGCTGTTGAGAGGAAGAAGTTCATTTAAAAAGCATTAGCCTTTGACTTTCTTCTCTCACTATTTCTTTTTTCTTTATGTTCGTTCATCTTCTTTAAGTCCTTTCTGTTGTAGTCACCCTACAGATACAAGATGGACTCCCACCTAAAATTCGGTTCTGATGTCAAAGCTGATGAAATCACACACACTGAGAGGGTATGAAAAGATTTATTAATCAGATAAGGAAGATTTATGTGGCTAGCACAGGTGCATTTCTCAAGCTGGTCTGAAAATAGCTTAAGAATGCAGGGAAAGCAGGATGGCTTGGGGTTTTTATATGGTGGTTAAGTGTGGGGCAGAGTTGAGTGTTCCCTGATGTGGGCAAGGGCATGCACCGTTTGAACCCCCTGCTGGCACCAAGGAAGGGGCACCCAGGCTTTCTTATCAATTTGCTCAGAGAGAAAGATAAATCCATTTTCTTAACTTTCTTTTCAATTTGCTCAGAAGAGAAAGAGCAGGCAATTACTAAAAAATTGAGCCAGACTCTCTTCTACCCTTCTTTTATTTTCCCTCCCTGCCTCCATCTCACCCTCTCTCCCTTCTTCTCTTCATCCCTCCCTCCCTTTCTTTCTTCTTTTCTTGTACATGCATTGCCCTTTCTCTTTCTTCTGTCATACGTTTTTCCATTCTTATTCCTGTTCAGAATTGTTCCTTAACTCTTAGAAAATCCCTTGAATTGGTAGAGAAAGCACAGCCTTTCTGAGAGTGCCACAAGGAAGATAAGTTTCCCAAGTCAGCAAATTCTGTATCATATGCTTTTGTGATTCTCAGAAATTGGGTTCAGTAGGATTTTTATTTTAATTTCTGAGCATCCTCAATAGACACTTAAAGCATATGTCATGTGCATAAAGAAACAAAGTTGATTTACTGACTAGAACACCCTGCTATCATCTGTTTCTGAATTATTGAATCCGATGACAAATTATAATAGTAATAACAAAATATCACAACTGGAACATTTTCTGATACATTAAAAGCAACATTTTTTCATGGTGCTTTGGGTTTTACCACATTCTAAAATAGACATATGAATGTGTATTATAAAAATCATAAGAGGAGAAGAGGATGTAATATCAAAGGATCTAGTTATCAAAACTCAAGTAACTATATAAATTGGTTACACATATTACAGCTTTTTCAAAGTCTAGGATATTTCTTAAGGGTTAGAAGCTGAAGGATCATTCTTTATCTCATAATTTTAGTCATGAATTTGTAGAGGAAACAAAAATTGTAATTTCTAATTTAAAAGATAGCCAGTTTTACTTTTGTTTATACATGCAATTCACTTTTGTTCCCACAAGGTAGAATTTAATATTTAATAAAGCAATTAACTAGGTAATGAGGCTACAATTTCAAGTTTATGACTGATTCTTCACAGTCAGTCATTTTGTTGTAAGGACTGAAGGTGAAAAGATTTTGCATTTTCCTACTTGCACCTGGAGATAATGATGTTGTTTCCTATTTTCTGTGCTATTAACAGCTCTTGCATCTCCATACTGCTCTTGTCTTTCTTTCATTATTCCCTGTCTACATGATATTTATGCTAAGAAAACTCTCTCTCATCCCTTTGATTAGCTTTCTATTGTTTTCAGCATACTTAAATTACATGTTCACAAAATCTTCTATGTGCTTTCTTTTGGATGTATCAATCATTAACCTCTGCATAATCCCATATACTTCTTTCATTACTGCTATTATTTTTCTAATATATTCAGATGCTGTTAAAAAACATTTTTTGCTCCTATTGTATTGAAGTAACCTACTAGTTATTTTAGGATAAAGAAGAAAATTAGAGATAACTACCATCTATTTATTGAACCACAGAGATTATATTTGGTACTTTTTAATGTTATCTTATAACCCTTTAAACAACAACTTCAAGATATTTTTATGCTTGATAAAACTACTTGTCAAAAAGGATAAGTTATTTGAAAAAAAAGATACAACTAATAAGTGCTAGGGTATAGAATTTTAAAATAATGTTTAGTAGGTTTCAGGTACTTTTGTTGATTTATTTTTAAACCAAATTTTATTTAGATCCTGGCTCTGCCTCAATATGCTTGTATTAGTCTGTTTTCATGCTGCTGATAAAGACATACCTGTGACTGGGCAGTTTACAAAAGAAAGAGGTTTAATGGATTCACAGTTCTACGTAGCTGGGGAGGCCTCACAATCATGGCAGAAGGGGAAAGGTACATCTCACATGGCTGCAGACAAGAGAAGACAGAACTTGTGCAAGGAAACTCCCCTTTATAAAACCATCAGATCTCGTGACGCTTATTCACTATTATGAAAACAGCATGGGAAAGACCTGCCCCCAAGATTCAATGACCTCCCATTGGTTCCCTCCCACAACACATGGGAACTGTGGGAGTTACAATTAAAGATAAGATTTGGGTGGGGACACAGCCAAACCATATCAATACTATATCTCATTCCATTATTTTGTTTGGTCACTCTAGGAATTAAATATGTGCTCTTAATTTATCACAGTCTACTAAGAATTAATATGATGAAGCCTTACATAATATAGTATTATGCTTAAATTTAATTCATCTTCTATGCTATATTTATCATATATAATACATCTGCTTACATTATTAAACTAAGAAAATAACAACATGTCATTTTAGACAGATGTGTTTTTTAAAGTAAATCAGACAAAAATTAAAAGTATATTTACTGTTTCCAATGATCTTCATTTGTTCTGGCATTTATAAGGTTCCATCTGGTGTTATTATCCTTCAACTTGAAGAACTGTCTTTGTTATAGTGCAGGTCTACCAGCAACACATTCTCTGCGTTTGCTTGTCTGTAAATATAGTAATTTTGCTTAAATATTTGAAATTTAATTTTCTGGGTACAGAATTATAACTTGTCAATTTTGCTTCAGAACTGTAAAGATCTCAATCCATTGTCCTCTTGACTCCATTGTTTCGGATAAAAAGTCATAGTTATTCATCTTGTTGTCTAGTAAGTAATGTATCATTCATTTTTCTCAGGATGCTTTAAACATTTTCCCTTACATTTGGAGTTTTGATCTAAATATAAAGTGACAATGTGTGTGCTCATATACGCTATTTTTAAATTTCCCACACTTTGGGATTTATTGAACTTCTTAATTAACCACATTTGGAAAATATTTGATCATTATTTTTTCAAACAGTTTTGCTGCTTTATTCTCTGTAGCCTTCTTTCTGAAACTTCAATTACATATATATTAGGCATAAGATATTGTTTGTAAATCCCTAAGTTCAGATTTTAAAAATCATTTTCTTTCTGTTCATAAGGCCAGATAATTTATATATATCTGTAACTGATATAACAAAACAATTATTCTGTCATCTCTAATTTGCTAAGACAATGCAGTAAATTTTTTATTTTAGATATTTTACCTTTTAGTGCTAGTATTTTTATTTAATTCAGCTAAGATTTCTCACATCTTCATTCATTATTAGCATTTTTCTCTTAAGTCCTGGAACTTAAATTTATAATATATCTATACTAATTATAATTCTAGGCCATATCAAAATAGGTTTCTATTAACTATTTTTTCTAACTATAGGTCACATTTCCTTGTTTTTCATGTGTTTAATAATTTTTATTTTATACTAAACACTGAGATGATATGTTGTAGAAATTTTGAATTCTGCTTTGTTTCAGGAAAGAGCTAAAGAGTTTCTAGTTGTTGTTGTTGTTGCAGGCAGATAGCTTAGCTGGATTTATCTTATGAAATATACTTTCTCTCAGGTGAGCAGGAACTAAAATTTCTTTTAGTTCTTCTATTCATCCAGATGGTGCATTTCAGCTGTTTGGTATGCCCTCAGGCATGTATAGTTCAGGGATTAGCCAAACATTTTCAGAAAACTAAATGCCTTAAATTCTGTCTACTGATTATTCAGAAAAATAATACTGTAGTTTTCTGCTTTAGTTCTATTTGTTCTACTCCATATATTTTGGGTAAAGCCCTCAGACAAAAATATGTGTAAAGATAAATTTTACTAGTACTGTTCCATTCTTCCAGGGTTCAATTCCTTTCTAATTTCCGGTTGCTCTGGACCACTGTACATTAGTTCATTTGATGGTGCATTGGATGCAAGCTACCCTGCCATACCTGGAAGAACCCCACCCTTCATTCACATTTATTTACCAATTTAGAATATATTTTTATGTCCATAAAGTATCAGAGTTTTCTGGTAAAATTTTACCAATTTATTGTCAAGGCCCTTTTATTGATAGTTTATTTATAATCTTTAAAAAAAAAACTATGACACTATATTTAATCTTTCACATAATTTCACCCACAATGGCTTTGTTAATGACAAGGATATTTTTGTCAACTCATCTCAGTATATATGGCAGGCTGACAAATCGTATACCAAAAAATGCCTTTCTTAGGGGGCTAAGAGGTATTAGTACCAAATTCAATTAATTTCAATTGATTTTATTTTTAGAATATTTAGATTTATAGAAAAAATGAGATGATGGTATAGAGTTTCCAAACACTCACTCTCAGTTTCCTCTGTTATTAACATCTTTCACCATGATGGTGCATTATAGAGACATATATCTGTATAATGATATCTATATCTCTATATCACACGGAGTTTCCAGCCTGTTAGTGTGTCATGTAGAATGCGTCAGAGAGTATTCCCTCTGCTTGTAGTTTCTGGACAAGGTTGTTTAGTATTAGTATTTTTTATTCTTTAAATGTTTGGTGGAATTCATTAGTAAAATGCCCTGTGGCATTTTCTTCTTTAGAATTGTGTTGAATATTGATTTATTTAATAGACATAATCGATGAAAGTGGCCGGCTGTCCCGAGCAGCCACTGCCATCGTGCTAGCTGGAGCAGGGACCGGGGGCAGGGAGAGGAAAGACGGTGGGACATGGGCGGTGGCAGTGGAAGTGGCTGCAAGAGCAACAGTAGCAGCGGTGGGACTTCTTTGCCCAGCGTCCCCTGTGCCCTGTGTTCCTGAGGCAGCCGACTCTGCTGCCCCACCCTCGCACAACTAGGTGGGACGCACTCCCAGGCCTGGAGCCTCCACTGCTCTGGACCCTGGCCTCATGTCACTGCTCTCACCTGATGACAGTGTGGGGAGGAGGTAGGCAGTCCCTGAATCCCAACCCTAGGAGCCCCCTGGAGCCTGCCACCCTAGGGGCCATCACGATGGGGCTGGCCAAATCTCCCACTGAAGGGAGAGCAGTGTGGTCAGGCATGGAGGAGTGGGCAGAGAGGGCACTGTCTCCAGGGAGAGGTCCACTCTCCAGGGCAGTGAGGACCTGGAGCTCCCTCCTCAGGCAGAGAGGAGGTGCACCTGGGGCCACACACTCCATGGAGATGTCTAGAGCCAGGGACAAGCGGGAGCCCTGCTCCTTCTCAGTTGGGGGTGCAGCTGCAACCACTGTGCTGTGACTGCGGATCCAGGAATCTCTGCATTCTCAGGATGGGAAGGGCCTCTTCCTCCACTCCACAGCCTTGGAACTGCCTGCTCCCACTGCCTGGCTTCTCCATGCTCTTAGTGCCTGCTGCGATCCTGGATCAAAGTCGGGGCTGAGCCTGGGGACTGTCACAACTCGGCCAGGTGTGCACACACTTCGGGTAGTGCTGACACACCAGCTCCCTTCAACCTCGGCACCCTCCAGACTTTTGGTGCAGACAAGCATTGGAGGGAGGCCAAGGAGATGCTCAGGACAGCCCAGCACTGGCCTGCAGGCGCCCCATTGCATGAATAGCCTGGGTGCCATGAACAGCAGCAGGAGGCAGACAGGTTCCTGGGCAGAAGAGGGCTGGCCCCTGGTGAAGGCCCACCTTCAAACTGGGGAGGACCTGAAGCCTAAGTGCTGGCCACTAATCCCATGGTGGTGCTTTTATCTGGGCCTACTCATGGCTGCCCATGGACTGGAGGAGCTATCCTCTCTGCTGAAAGGTGAACACCCTGCCTGTAGAGGGAAGTTTCCCACTCCAAGGACTCCTCTCTGCTGGAAGCTGAACACTCATCAGGACACTCTGACTGTGCAAGGAGCTACCCACCATGGGTCTCCTCTGAGCTGTTCTATCACTCAGTAGAGCTCCACTTCATCTTGCTCACCCTCCACTTGTCTGCATACTTCATTCTTCTTGGTTGCAGGACAAGAACTTGGGACCCGTCGAATGGGGAAGCCAAAAGAGCTGTAACACAAACAGGGCTGAAACATGCCTTCCTCACCACATTGTGGATGAAGAGAAAGAGAAAATAGCTGCAGCCCTTCGGGGACCCCAGACCTGGGAGCTCCTCATGCCAGGGCTGTGAGGAGACCTGTGGTTCCTAGCATTTCCAAGCTTCCAGGTGCCACTGCGTTCCCCAGTGTCAGCTGGGGAAGCTACTTGTGGTGCACCTGGTCCAGCCACAGTCTTGCAGAGAGCTGGCACCCATGCCAGAACTGGAGTCGCCCACCCCATGGCAGCAGCCAGCATGTCTGACTGTGTGCAGTGGCAGGACCCCACACTTGCTCATACACCCCTCACCGCTCCATGGTTGACTAGCCCTTGGCAGGCATGGGATCCACGCTGTAGCATGAACCAAGCACAGCTTGCCAAGCCGAGTGGACAGAGTGAGCCTAGTGGGCCCAAGCAAAACTTGGGCTAAGGCACCACTGGCCACAGAGGTTTCCAGCCAGAAAAGTAACACCCCAAAGCATAAGTCTATTCAGATCCCAAAACATAAGTCTACTCAGATTATTGATTCATTCTTGTATGAGTTTGGGTAGATTGTGTCTTTCAAGGGATTGGTCTATTTTATCCAATTTAGTTAATTTGTGGGCAGAGTTTTCTATTGTATTTTTTAATTATCCTTTGGTGTCCTTGGGATCCCTAGTGATAATTCTTTTATTTATGGTATGAGTAATTTGTATCTTCTCTCTTCATTCTTGGTTAGCCTAGATGGAAGTTTACCAATTTTATTGATGTTTTCAAAAAAACTACTTTTGGTTTCATTGGTTCTTGTTTTCAGTATCATTGATTTTTGACTCTAATTTTTAAATTTATTTTCTTCTGTTTGTTTTAGGTATAACATGCTCCACTCAGCCTTGCTTCCTAAGGCAGAAGATTAGAACATTGATTTTAGATGTTTTTCTTTTCCAATATATGCATTTAATATTATAGATGTTCCTCAAAGTAAAACTTTAAATGCATTCCACATATTTGAGAAGTTTTACTTTCATTTTCATTTAGTTCAAAATAATTTATCTTCAGATTTCATTAACCTACATGCTAAAGATGTGCTTTTAATCTCCAAATATCTTCATATATTCGTGCTTTCTGTTACTGAGTTTTAGTTCTTTTAGTGTGATTTCATTCTTATCTCACCTTGCATGATTTTCTCTTTTACATTTGTGATGGTGTATTTTCGCCCAGAATGTGGCTTGTTAATGAATGTGTCTAGTGAACCTGAGAAGAATGTATATTCTGATGTTGTTGAATAGAATACTCTATAAATGCCAGCGAAATCAAGCCACATAAAATATATCCTTGTTGATTTTCTGCCTTTCTAATCTGCAAATGTAAAAGAGGAATGCTGTATGACAACTTGACAGAATAAATTCTAGTGTTCTCTAGCACTGTAGGAAGACTGTAGTTAACACTAATATATTAAATAGTTTCAAATAGCTAGAAGGAGTCCATTGAATGTTCCCCACACAGAGAAATACTACATGTTTGAGATAATGGATATGCTAATTACCATGATGTGCTAATTATACATCATAAGCATCGAAATATTGCTATGTACTCCATAAATATCTGTAATTGCTATGCTTCAATTTGACAAAAAAAAAAAAAAGGAATGCTGATATTTTAAACTATAGTAGTAGATTTGTCTATTTCTTCTTTCAGTTCTATCATCTTTTTTTTTTTTTTTTTGAGATGGAGTCTCACTCTGTCACCCAGGCTGGAGCACAGTGGTGCAATCTCAGCTCACTGCAACCTCCACCTCATGGGTTCAAGCGATTCTCCTGCCTCAGCCTCCCGAGTAGCTGGGATTACAGGCATGTACCACCATACCCAGCTATTTTTTGTATTTTTAGTAGAGACGGAGTTTCAACATGTTGGCCAGGCTGGTCTCAAACTCCTGATCTCAAGTGATCCACCTGCCTTAGCCTTCCAAAGTTCTGGGATTAAGTTCTACCATCTTTTACCTCCCATATTTAGAAGATGTGTTGTAAGGTACACATATTTTAACAACTATTATGTCCCCTTTAAAAATTCGCTCCTTTATCATTATGTAATTTCAGTATCATTATGTAATTCGTAATTTTTTTTGGAGGTCTGCTTTCTCTGACATCAATATAACTATACCAGATTTCTTTTCATTAGTGTTAGCAAGGTATATCTCTCCCTAGTTTTTACTTTTAACATATCTGTTTTTATATTAAAAGTTTCACATAGACAGAATATAGTTGGATGTTAATTTTTTAAATCCACTCAGACAATCTCTTTTAATTGGTGTATTTAGATCATTTGTAGTTAAATATATTACTTGATTACTGATTTGACTGGATATTCTTCTTTGTGTGTTCTCTGGTTTTAATGTAACATTTTATATGATTCCACTTTCTCTCCTCTCATAACATATTCACTATACTTCTTTAAAAATTTTTTTCGTGTTTGGTTTGCTCTTGTTTTGTGATTGCCCTAGTTTGCAATTTACATTTGCAACTAATCTAAGTTAACTTTCAAATGACACTACTCTTCTTTATGCTTACTGCAGGTACCTTATTACAGAATATACTTAATTTCCTACTCTCTTCTCCTGTAACACTGGTGTTATTCATTTAATTTACACATATGTCATCCAATGTATTTTTACAATTGTTACTTTAACAAACAGTTATCTTTCAGATCATTTTAGAATAAGAGAAATAAAACATTTTATTTCAACTGTATTTGTTCCTGGTGTGACGCTTTTCCCCTTTCTTTACATAGAACCAAATTTTTGATCTATATATTTGTTTCTATATCTTTTTTATGAAGCTTCTTTTAATAAATTTATATAAAGTACACATGTGGGCAGTATGTTTTTTTCACTTTTTGTTGTTCGAGAAAGTATTTCTTCTTCATACTTGAAGAATAATTTCACTCCATATAGCCTTTGAGGCTGGTTATTTTTTCTTTCAGCCCTTCAAATATTTCACTCTGCTACCCCTTGCTTACATAGATTTTTTTGTGTTTGTTTGATTTTTTTAATGGGAAGCCTGTTGTAATTATTATTTTCTTCCATAGGTAAGTTCTCCTACCCTACTCCATCACTGGCTTCATTCAAGATTTTCTCTTTGTCATTTATCTTTGGTTTTCTGCAGTTTGAATATATTCCTAAGCATGTACATATTTTGGTATTTGTTTGCTTGGCATTCTTTGAGCTTTCTGAATATGTGATTTGGTGTCTGCCATTAATTTAAAAAAAGAAAAAAACCTCTGTCATTGTTATTTCAAATAGTTCTCCATTTTGTCTTTCTTTCTTTCTTGTTCTCTAATTATCTATATGGTGAACTTTTGATAGTATTCCACATGATGGAATCTCATGTTCTGGTTTTCTTCATACTTTTCCAATTTCAGTTTGAGAAATTTCTGTTGGCATATGCTCAAAATTACTGATTCTTTCTTCTGTTATGTCTAGCTTACTGACATACTCATCAAAGGTATTCTTTGGTGTATTAATCCATTTTCTTAGCACTAAGAAGAAATACCCAAGACTGGGTAATTTATAAAGAAAAAGAGGTTTAATGGATCCACAGTTCCACATGGCTGGGGAGGCCTCACAATCATGGTGGAAGGCAGAGGAGGAGGAAAGGCATGTCTTACATGGTGGCAGGCAAGAGAAGGTGTGAAGGGGAACTACCCTTTATAAACTGTCAGATCTTGTGAGACTTATTCACTGTGATGAGAACAGCATGGGAAAAACCTGCCCCCATGATTCAATTACGGCCCACTTAGTCCCTCCCATGACATGTGGGGATCATGGGAGCTGCAATTCAAGATAGGGACATAGCCAAGCCATATCATTCTGTTACAGTGCTTTTGATTTCCAGTCCTTCTGTTTGATTATTGATTGTAATAGAATAAAGATTTTTCATTTTAAGCCACTAAGCTTGTTATAATTTGTTATGATGGCAACAGGAAACTAACACGGTATGAAGAATACTACTCTGGATAGAGCCTCAGGAATCCTGTTCTGATGCTTATTAGCTTTTTCTAGACAATATCCCTACATCACTTTAGAGTGAATGATATTAATGGCTACAGCAGGAAGCCATGCAAATTTTGTCAAATTGGCTTTTTAAGTGGCTACTCTCTACATATAGACAAACTTTTCCTCCTGTTACAGTCCTTGAAACTTGTAACTTAACTCATGAGTGGAAGTGGTTTATAGATATACCACTCTGTGACAATTCTTCAGTTCTTTGCACAGATAATGAATTGCTATGGATAACTGTTTTGTTAAATTTAAGTTTCCTAATTGACTTCACTAGGCTTCACAACTTACGAATCCATAAAGACAGTGAAGTAAAGCTCTCAGTAATTTTTCTTTATCAATAAATCCTCCCATAAAAGTCTCTCTTACCCTTAAAATAATATGGGTGCTATTGCAAAGTTGTGTGCCTCAAACAATATTTTAACCAAAGTACTGAAATCCAAGGTTTCAGGTACAACTCAGTTATATTTACTTGGTGCAAAACTGTAGTTTTCCACCTTTCTATAGCATAAGCTTGGAAGTAGATTCTTTTATCTACACTTTCCCCATTCTAGGAATTCTAAAAATCATAAAATTACGCAATGCTAGAGATATCCATTTCAGTGACTTTCTAAGTTTATCGTGCATGTGAACCATCTTCAAATTCTGATTTATTAGGTTTGGTATAAAGCATAAGGATTCTTCATTTTTAAGAAGCTCCAAGTGAATACCAATGTTGCTAGTCCTTTGAGGTACATACCAACACTTCTCATTCTACAAAAGAAAGAAAGTTTCAGAGATTCAGCTGCAACTTATTCTAAATCATGCCGGGCGCGGTGGCTCAAGCCTGTAATCCCTGCACTTTGGGAGGCCTAGACGGGCGGATCACGAGGTCAGGACATCGAGGCCATCCTGGCTAACATGGTGAAACCCCGTCTCTACTAAAAAATACAAAAAATAGCCGGGCGAAGTGGCGGGCGCCTGTAGTCCCTGCGACTCGGGAGGCTGAGGCAGGAGAATGACGTAAACCTGGGAGGCGGAGCTTGCAGTGAGCTGAGATTCGGCCACTGTACTCCAGTCTGGGCGACAGCGCGAGACTCTGTCTCAAAAAAAAAAAAAAAAAAAAAAAAAAAAGCTATTCAAAGATATAAAAGTATAAATCAACAAATATTAATTATCTCCAGCATTAGCTCCTTTACTTTGAGTTGGTGTAACAAAAGGAACCCACTTTATTATTACATTTGTTTTTAGGCTTGTTTGAAAAATAATATAATTTAAGTGCTTTTTAAGTTTTGAATTTGGTATAAAATATTTCAACACACAGTTCCACTCAAAATATGAAATAGATAATGAGCAATTGTCCAAGAAGTATGAAAACTGATGCTACAGAGAAGTTGTTATACAGAGTCATAATCCTTCATATAACCTGTCATTAGCCTAATACTGTTTCTCATGGTGGTTAATCCTAGTTGTCTACATAAAAGAAGGATGAGAACAGTGTACATAGGGGTTGAAATATCCAAAATATTCATTATAGATAAAGCAGGTGAGGTAACAGCTGTTCTTGACAAGTAAAACAGATACGATATATTCTTTTGAGAATATTGTGTAGAAGGAGAGTCATGTAAATATTCAAAAGAAAATAAACAAAGCCCAAAGAAATCCTCAAACTATATGAATAACAACACATTTTAAGGATGAAGGAGCAGATATAAAATAATAATCTATCTGCCTCCAATCTATCATTATATTCTTCATCATAACTTCCATAAAAGTGAAAAAAATAGATTATGTTTTGTGGACTTTGACATATGAGGTAATATAAGTATAATAAAAGAATCATATGAACCCATGTTTCTGGTTTATTGCTCATAAAATTGGCATCAAATGGTCATCAATAACTGATGAAGAGATAGAGATGCTCTTTGTTTACTATACGTCGTCAGCAGGTGATAGTAGATTTATATTTGAAGTTATTGCTCCCAATCTTTCTCAGGCCTAAGGATTTGTTCTCTTAGACATTGGTTGTTGAATTTAATAGTGGTTTTCAAGATGTTGTTTCAAAACACAAGAACCGTCTAATTTACCTGTGCTCAAGATAATTTGTAATCTGCAGTACCTCTTTCAATAGTAGAAGAGACTAAAAGGATGCTACGCTATAGGTGACATTAATTTTAGTTAGGAAGTATATGCACGGCAGTGATGGCACAAAGAATAAAGGTAGATTTTATATGGTACTAATGGTATTCACTTAGACACTTATTCAAATTTTTTATTCTATTATTTTTCAATAGCTTTTTATCCATAGGCCTTTTGTTTGTTCTGTTTCATTGGAATGTCTGATTTCTCATAGTTTATTGTAGACCTTTCTCTACTTCAGATATGCAAGTGTGTATGTGTGTTATATCTAATTATATAGCTATATAAATATATACATATTCATACATGATAAAATATATGTCAAAATTGCATTTTTCTTTCAGAAAAACAGATATTTCTAGTAAGATTTTTCTGGTTATATTCATGAATCAAATCTTATTTAAATGTCAATGTGTTAGAGTCCCAGCATCTCACTCACTTCTATTTTATATTTATAACTCACTTGTAGTGAGTTCTGTAATTCACTACAAGTTCATGAAGATTAAGAAGTATCAAGTGCTTATGTGATACTCACTAGCAGCATGTGCTGCTCCAACTGCCTTACATATTTTTAATTGTCCCATCTTGACTGTAACTCTGTGGGGCAGCTTCTCCTACTGTTTTCACTTGATTGATGATGAACGAACTGTACACAACACAGGGCTAATAGCTAGTCTTAGAAAATATTGAGATTGGATTCTAGACAGTTTGCCTCTCAGTAAGTAAAATAATAGATGTAAAATTAAATTTGCATCATCGCTACCAAGAACTTTTCCACAAATGTTATTTTTTTCTCTGTACTTGGTATCAGTTTCTCCCTGTTCTTATTTTACAACCCTAAAATATTCAATTTTCTAATTTAAGTAAGTATGGAGAACAGAAAGAAAAATATTTAGTAGTACACTTAAAATTAGTATGTTACATAGCTTCAGTCTTAATATTAAAACTATCAATGGTAAAATCACCAATTTTATTTTTGTGTTCTTTGTAGCATTACAAAAAGAGCTTTAATATTTTGTATTATGATTTTTTTTTCCTGCATTATTTTGATTTTTTTTTTTTTTTTAGCTAAGCCAACTTATTAGCATTAAGATTTTTTAAATCAGCAAACAACTACTTTATAGAACGGCTGAAAAATTCTCATTGACTATGCTACTACATATTTTGTCATGCCTTCTGATAGCAGAAATATTCTGAACCTAAAAACAGCTTAAGTGTTTTTCACATGTTAAAATAAGAATAAAAATGAATGGTATAAAGAAAACTCTTTAGTTACAATAAACATCAAAACATGACTTTTGGTTACTCTTGCATTCTTATGACAGGAAAGAAACTGAACAGGCCATATAATAAACTCAATTATACCTGTCTGCTTATTATTATAACTCATGATTATCAGATAAAATGCATGATGGAGTAAAATGGCAACTTAATAGTTTCATAATGGCAGTTAGCTACAGTATACAAACTTAAATGTCTTCTTTAAAGCTTCAGGCTCTTCTTAAATAGATGCATTAAACTAATAAGTGTTGGCACAATAGAATTATCTACTTAGCAGATTTCTTGTGTGTTTTCTTACCTAACTCTAACACAACTGAAAACACTTGACTTAGAATTTTCTAAGAGTTAATAGTTTGCATTATTATCTGAATTATTTAAATATTTTTCTCATTTAGTATAGACTCTCCAGTATAAATCTGTCAGAATGGTTTATGCTTTCAAGTAAGAACTACTGTTTGACCCACAAAATCTCATTCAGAGATTAAAAACTTTATAACTTGCATTTCAAGTGGTCAGATAGCCATTAAACTATCCAGGTAAAGTGTTTGAATAAGGAATTATTGATTAAACAGAAACCTCTGAATCACAAATGGAAGAGAAAATGATTGTCAGTCCTCAGGGTTTTATTTTAAATTGTATTTTAGAACTTTTTATTTAAAAAATGTTTTGAAAGATGTCTCAGTGGAAGGTAACCGAAATTTCCTTTGCACCACACCCTGAGAATGAGATGCATCTGTTATTTCTAGAAAACACTAAAGGACAATATTACAGTTGTTTTTCCTAAATTAAGTCATAATGAATGGAAAGTGATCTCTGTTTATCATTAACAGCTATTTGTCTGGCTCACGGGGTGTCTGAGGTTTAGATGCTGTATTACTGTTCTCAGGCTATAATAACAAAATAGCATAGTCTGGGAGACTTAACAACAGAAATGTCTTTTCCCACTGTTCTGGAAGCTTGAAGGCCACGATCAAGGACAAGCAGTGTTGGTTTCTGATGAGATATCTCTTCCTGGCTGGCAGATGGTCCTCTTCTTCCTGTGTCCTCAAAGAGTACAGAAAGAGAGGAATCTCTTTTGTCCTCTCCTTACATGATTGCCAATTCTATTGAAAGCCTCCAGCCTCATGACTTTGTTTAACCTTAATTACACAATTCAGCCCATAGTAGATGCCCAAATTAGTGACACAGATTGAAGAAACGTAAAAGATTATACAAGATCCAAGATAAATGAGAGTACTCCAGAAGTTCTAATAGACTGAATCAAGCCTCTGCACCTAGTTGTGGAGATTGCTAACGGCTTGGTAACCTCTACTTGATAAATACTTTGCAAATAATGAGTTTCAGCAGCACAAGAGAAAAGCACAAGATTCTGGATAAGCAAGAATGCAGAGAAGCTGTAGAGACCCCAGAGTTGATGACTTCCTGGAGCGCAGGTGGTTGGCATGCAGTCAGCCTCACTTCTCACGATCATGCTTATGAGTCATAGGACCTTGGCTATGGTGCTGCTGAGGATGTCACAATTCCTCTCTGTTATTCTTGCTTGCTTGCTTTTTTTTTGTTTTTGACAGAGTAGTGCTCTGTAGCCCAGGCTAGAGTGCAGAGGTGCAATCTCGGCTCACTGGAAGCTCCGCTTCCCAGTTCAAGGGATTCTGCTGCCTGCCTCCGCCTCCTGAGTAACAGGGACTACAGGCGCCCGCCACCACGCCCAGCTATTTTTTGTATTTTTAGTAGAGACGTGATTTCACCATGTTAGCCAGAATGGTCTCGATCTCCTGACCTTATGATCCGCCCGCCTCGGCCTCCCAAAGTGCTGGCATTACAGGCGTGAGCCACCGCGTCTGGCTATTCTTTCTGAAAGCTAAATAAACTTGGTGTTGGTTGAAGCCTACTGTGCCTCGTTAGTTTGACAATGTAAATCTAAGACCTCTGCTTCTGGGTGAGCAGAGTGGGTGCTGCAACTGTTAACTGTCTGAGACTATGCAAAGGGAAACGTGAGAAAGAAATGTACTTGCCCTGTGTAATAAAGCAGAGGCTTATGATGTGATGCAATTGTACAATGGAAGAAATAGGAAGGATGGTGAATTGTGGGGCTGAAAATTGGAGGAACGTAGAAATCTCTGTAGGGAACAGCAGACCCTTGAGCCCTACTAGAACCCACACAGCCAGACAACTTCCTCTTCTTTTCTGTCCTGTCATCCAATCTCTGACCACAATTCTATCTTCTGAAGAAATCAAACCAGTAAGGACTCCAACTGAGAAAAATAAGAGATCATGGAAGTCAAAGGTGAGTTAGATGCTGAAAGTAAGTGAATTAAGTGAAAATCTGCTTACATAATGATAAAATTCGCAATCCCCCATTTCTACTTGTTCTTTGAACACATGCAGCTAGGTACCGTTTTCTTCTGGCTGCTCCATAGTAAGACAGAAAGTATCATGTTATCCCGCATAAATCTGGTTGCAGAGAAAACGTATGAAATCCTCAAATTTGAGGACCCACAAATAAACTTTACTTGCCACAAGATTATCTTCCAACAATGCCTAATAATTGACAATTTCTGCTCATGCACACAGATAAAGCTTCTGATCTGTTCTATAGTAGGTACTTCATTCTTGAACATGAATGGACCACATTCCCCAGATATTTGATAAAATATTTGATAAAAAAGAGAAATCAAAATAACAAGTGGGTGAAAGATAGTTAAGAAAACAGTGATAATTTATGGAGTAGAATATTTTTCTAAAAATCAGCTACAATTAATATTAAAACGAGAAGATACATCTATGGAACAAGGACAGGATGATACAAAACACAATAATGAAGGAACAAAAATAACTGAAACTAAAAAAGGACAGCAGAAAAATAAACTGAGGAATAACACAAAGATTCTTAATTCTGCTAGAATTGTATCCGTCTGTTAGGTGGATAAAAGATAAAGGTGTGTGATAGAAAAGACAAAGTTAAAACATCAGAAAGATGAAAAAAATGTAACCTCCTTTGCACTCTTGCTCACAAAACTATTATAGGATGTGTTTCATCAAAATGAAAAAGTAAACCAAGATAGAGAAAGAAACTTTTAAAAATGGGTTTTGGCCTGGCTCATGCCTGTAATCCCAGCACTTTGGGAGGCCGAAGTGTGTGGATCACCAGGTCAGGAGTTCAAGACCAGCCTGGCCAAGATAGTGAAACCCCTTGTCTACTAAAAATACAAACAAATTAGCCAGACATGGTGGTGGACGCCTGTAATCCCAGCTACTCGGGAGGTTGAGGCAGATAATTGCTTGAACCCGGGAGGCGGAGTTTGCAGTCAGCCGAGATCGCGCCATGGCACTCCAGCCTGGGCGACAGAGTCAGACTCCATCTAAAAAAAAAAAAAAGAAAAAAAAAAAAGGAAAAAGGAGATTTAGCACAGGAAAACATCAAGGAGCAGTCCTAGATCAACCTTTCTGCAATAGACCAAGAGAACAACTATTTCAAATGGGAGAAAAACAGCTCTGGGAAAAATGCCATGAAGAAGATAATGTGGGGGTGGGAGGATGGAGATAAAAAGAACTGATAGATTATTTGCTCCATCTGACCACAGGGACTGTAGTATGGAAAGTTGTTTAAGACCTCTAAGTATAATTTTGGATAGTCAGTGAGTATTAGATATTAAAAAAAAAAAAAACGCACAACTAAGCAAATGAAAAAAGAATGCCACCATTATCAATTCCAGGGGTAAAAATGGTTTATGAAATGGAAGGATAATCATAAATATGCTACCTTTCTCAGTAGTGGATAAATTTACAGTTTTAGCCCTATAAACATTGAATATTGATTTAATCAAAGCACCTATAATAGGATGAGCGAGAGAGCAAGAAGGAGAAGTATAAAGGAGTTAAAACATATCATAATATGCCATGCAATAGATCACATCTAAAATTGATGTATCAGGAAATCACTGTGGGTTGGATCATCTGTTGTCAACTTGGCAGGCATCAAACCCACCTCCTTTAAGATCTTCTCCAGAAAGTAGAAGCTGGGAACTATGTTTTCCACATTCCCCTTCTTCTTAGGGTTCCAATGAAAGGTACTTGCGTGAGATTTGAATGGTCAAGCAGGACAGACTTTTATCAGGTGAGAATTGAGAACAAATGCTTGACAGCTGTGAGAGTTCAGAAAGCCTCCAGGTGAGCTTTTGGAGTCATCATCATTGGTGCTGATAACTGAAGTACTTGGATAGCAACCATCCATAGAGTCTTGAGATTTACAATAGCTTTGTCTGAGGACACATGACCCACTTTACATATTTAAGCTAAAATCCTCTTTGGTTGTTTTCCACATTGTTTTTTCTCCTCAGTCTTTCTAATAGTCACATAAACCTTCAATTTCTTGTATCAAAACCATTAAAAGATACAGGCTGGCTTCTGTTTTCTGAAGTAAATTTGTACTGAAATAAATACTGCAAAATTTGTATTTGTAATGTGGAAATCAATATAAGAAACAGCTAAAAGGCTTAAATCTTAATGCTAGAGACTGAATTTTTTAATTTTTGCAGGTACATAGTAAGTGTATATATTTTCAGTTACATAAGATATTTTGATGCAATGTGTAATATTAGGTTAAGTGGGGTATATATTTCCCTGACATACACATGTTGAAACCTAATTCTCAATGTGACAGTATTTGGAGGTGAAGCCTTTGGGAGGTGATTAGGTCATGAGAGTAGAGCCCCCATGAATGACGTAAGTTTCCTTACAGAGTTCCCAGAAATCTTCCTTGAACATTTTCCCTATGTGTGGATAAACAGAGAAAAAGACCATCTATGAACCAGGAAGAGAGCCCTCCCCAAGAACCAAATCAGTCCTCACTTTGCTCTTGGACTTTCCAGACTCCAGGACTGTGAGTAATAAATTTCTGTCGTTTACAGGTAACCCAGTTTACAGTATTTTGTTACAGCAGCCTGAATGGACCAAGACACTTGGGAAATGGAAAGAGGGAGTAAGATAGATTTTTAATATCCACATTTATTATCATGATCTTGAACACACACACACACGAATTTTCTAATACAGAGAAAATTATTATTTACTCATAGCAAATAAACATGTGGTTTCCTAGTGCCTTAACTTTGTAACCCTGGGGTAAAGCAATGAGATTCAGATGTTATCCTATACATACTAATTTGTATTGTAGGAGAGTAGTTCAGAAAAAAATAATCGAGATATTTTGCTTGTTGGGAAGCATGTTTTTACTCTGACCTTTTGGAATGTATATAAATCTCTCCAAGGGAAAGGTAACATTATTGTGTTCAGCTTTTGAACTTAGGAGTATCTTTGAAGTCGCATGTCTCAGTAACCTGTACCCTCTCCCAATTCCTCAAATATATTTCTCTAGAATTCTTTATCTAAAACAGACATAATTTATCTTTCCAAACTGGCCCATGTCCCGACTTTCTGTAAAATTTACTCAGAAAACTTTACCTGTCAAAGCTGAGTTTATTAAGCTTAATATAGAAATGGAAAACTCCACATTCACCATCTCTTAGTATCAAAGGGCAGGAAAAAGATAATTGATATATTTTGTCCCCCAGACTCAAATAGATTAATATGTATATTTCAAGGCAAGAAAAATGATTGGGAGTTAATGTCAGAGTTTGTAATATACTTGTTGAAGATCAGTAGACACAGCAAGACCAGGCTCTCAAAATCAACCTCGACATGCTGGCTATCCTGGTAAGTGAGCACTTTGTCCAGGTGAGCAGGTTGTTGTGTGTGTGTGTGGGGGGGGTGTCTTTGTCGTGAGTCTAGAGTTGACAAATTTTACGCCTTTCTTAACTTTTTTTTTTTTTCTGCTTGCTCATTACATGACTTGAAATAGTTTACAGGTCACTGCATGATATGATTTGGATCTGTGTCCCCACCCACATCTCATGCTGAAATGTAATCCCCAGTGCTGGAGGTGGGGCTAGGTGGGAGGTGACTGGATCATGGATGCAGTTTCTAATGAATGGATTAGCACCATCCTCCTTGGTATTGTCTTGATGATACTGAGATCATCAAGATACTGAGTCTTGAAGATACTTGGTATTGCCTTGATGATACTGAGTTTTTGTGAGATCTGGTTGTTTAAGTGTGCGGCACCTCCCGCTTCTCTTTTCTTCCTGCTCCAGTCATGTAAGATGATCCTGCTTCCCCTTCGTCTTCCACCATGATTGTAAATTTCCTGAGGCCTCCCTAGAAGCGGAGCAGATGGCCAACATCACGCTTCGTTTAAGCCTGCAAAACCGTGAGTCAATGAAACTTTCCTTTATAGAGTATCCAGTCTCAGGTAGTTCTTTATAGAAGTGGGAAACGGTCTCATATACTGCCTTTTCTCCAATTTGTAGCCATCTTCAATATTCTATCCAGGATTTCATGGATAATTTTTCTGTGCTCACATATTCTTTTCTCTAGCAGGCCACAATCAAGCTAAATTTCATATGTTTGTTCAGGAATATGAACATCTCTAGATCAAGAAACTATGTCTGTGGTTTGTGGCACAGTAACTTATATAGTTAGCACTTATGAAATGTTTATTATGTCAACGGACTCCTATTGACAAAAATCTTAACTTCTCTCTTTATTCTCCCACTATGATGCTTCAAATTTTATAGAAACTGTATTCATGCAGTTGAGTCTTTTAACCAGAGAGGAGAAACAAGTTGTATAAATTAAGTATAGTGCCCAGAACCAAAGCTAGTATTTGAAACAGAGCTTTTAACTCTCAAACAGAGGTCTGAAACAAAGAGTTTTTAACTCTCTTCTTCCAGATCTTCTGAGGAGATATGACAAGGGGCAGGAGATCAAGTTCAATGACATGGCCAATGATTCAGCCAATCATGCTTACATGACTGGCTACATAGTGAAACCCCAATAAAAACTCTGAACACCTAGCTTGGAGTGCTTCTGTGGTTGCCAACACTCTGTGTATCATTACATTTCAATGTGCTATGAGGGTGACACTTTCTGATTTCACAAAGAGAAGACAACTGGAAGCTTAGGGTCTGAGACTCTGCCAGACTTAACACCATGTCTTTTTTCTCTGGCTGGTTTTGGTTTTGTATCTTCTCTGCTATAATGAAGCTGTAATCATAAATATAGCACTTCCCTGAGTTCTGTGAGTCATTCAAGTGAATTCTCAAACCTGAGAGGAACCCTCAAATTTGTAGTCAGTTGGTTAGAAGTGAGGATGTCCCTGAGATCCTTGAGCATGCAGCTGGTGTCTGAAGTAAGGTGGTCTCATGGAGGACCTGTAAAATTTGGACTAACTCTAGATAGTTAGTGTTAAAAGTCATTGCACTGCTATTTCCCTTTCTGCAAAATACTGAGAAATTATCTGTAATGATCTCAGCCCTTTTTGGACCTACCATCATTTGTAGAATGCCTGTAGCCCCTATCCAGAGTATTCAAGTCATTCTGAGTTTCCTGAAAACCACAGGGAGCCTGGACCACTGCCTATGGCTTCTATGGCCATCTGCCATAGCTTCTGGCATGGCATTATTTTGTCTTATTGAAAGAGGCTATAAGCACTACAGGCTAGTAACTACTTGAATTTCCAGAGTGGATTTTGTGATGTGCCACATAGACTCCTTTTTAGGACTGAAATATGTAGGCAATGTCGCTGGCTTACTGCCCTCAGATGACAGTCTTTTCTGGAAAATGTCCCATGTTGGAGACAGCTGCTTTACCCAAGTGACAACCTACATTCAATTACGATAGATGTAGGAATGTAAAATCCCACTTCTCTCATTACAATGCAGGCAGTGCTGAAGGCCTGACACAGCTTCAGCACTCCTTATAGGTTTGGCCTTTGTTTGGACCACATCACTGTTTAGCTTCTCCTTCTCTCCAACCCTGCCTCATTTCATTCCTTTTTAAAGTTTTCAAGGACTCTGTGGTAGAATTCTTGTGTAGTAATCTTTTCAGATTTTGCTTCCCAGGGAAGCCAATCTGCAATAGTTGGCATTGACTGGTCAGAGAAAGAAGAGATAGAATTCAGAAGCTTAATTACCTGCTAGCTCACCTTTAGGCCTCCATAACTTTCGTCAGATGAACAAAAATGAACCTTGTACAAGATAGCAATGTTGTTAAGTGCTTCGGTATATTATTGAAAGGAATGTAGTAGTAAGTACAGTTTATCACGATGATGAGTAATCTGAGGTAACAAGTGACATAAAGTATAGAAAAAGCAAGTGGCTGTTGCTAAGTGCAATTGATACTTTGAAGAAAGATAACCAAAGTAATTAGGCAGAAATTCGAAATTAAATTTAAAACCTAGAGGGCTTCCTTGATAGCATAGCAAGCCCTAACTACAGCCAGAGAGCAGGTAAAGCTGAGGACCAAGCCAAGAACTTAATGATTAAAGCACCAGAGCTTCAAAGAAGGCTAAATGATGGACCAAGGCAATTATCCTATGTGATGTCAAGGCACTGATTAAGAAATGCAAACTTAGTCATGTGATGAAGGCATCTGGGTTGATACGCTAGAACAATCGTGATTCACAGACTCTCCTGGTCCATCTGTTCATGCAGAAGAAGCCCACGCCTCCCTGGTAAAAGCTGACATACTTCCTTCCTTAAAGACAGTGTAGAGGTCTCCCCCTGTAGGAACACATGTGTCTTATCCTGCACTCATCTCCTTTCCTAGATACTAGACCAATTATTTGAATGTCACATCTTAGTTGGAGAAAGTGTTTGGTCAGATAAGGGATTAAAGGTACCATTATACAAAGAGCTGCAGGAAATAGTCTTACTTTCCCTGGGGAGAGAAATGAACCTCATCCTTCAAGGAAGGACATGAGAGAAAATAGAAATGCATGGTACAAAAATATCGTTCATAATACATAAATTGAAATGAATGAATGAATGACTCAGTTCATATCACCCCTGCAAGAATATTCTACGTCCTATCAAGGCATAAATGCTCCTTGTTGTGCATGCTAATGACCTTTTTTCATATGTCTATTATAGGAATTATTCCATTGCTGTTATTTTTCACAGATATGTCTCCTCTGCTACTGGAGGAAATTCTGAGTAAGAGTGAGTGCATTTGATTTCTCTTTGAACACATATGAGATAACTATCATGGTGTCTGGCTTCGAAATGAAACACTGAAACCTCCATGGTTGCTTGTAATTTTAAGGCCATTCTGATTGCAGACAGACAAAAAGTGAGTCAATGATGAGCCCTCAACTTTTAGGGCTCATTATTGACTCACTTTCTATCCACATGCTTCATATGTTTTTGTATTAATGAGTAAGTAGGTGGATGAGGATAATGCATATTTATTTAATCTTTTAATTAAATTCAGTTGAGATGATGGGAAGCCTCTCTCTCAAAGATATCCATCCAGTTTGATGGCCTTGTACAGCAAACACCAGGCTATGTTTGAATTTGAGTTCACATTATCCTATTAAAATGATAATTCTAGGTGAAATTTTCTTATCTTCAGTCAGATAATCTTTGAGAGGCAACTCTTCCTTGGATCACCAAAAGTACATTACATTTGAGAAATGGATAATCCTAACCCGTTCAGTTTTGTTTACACCCAGCTAGAATGGTAGAAAGCTGTCAAAATCCAACCCCAGAGAACAAGGTCATTACCTCCAACAAACTCATGTGTTCAAGCTGCCAATTTGAGGCTTAGAGTAAGCTCTCAAAAAGAGAGCTAATAGCAGTGCCTCTATGTAACTTGCAGCCAGCTAGCTTAAAGGCACTTAAAGATATTTTATTGGCATGTAAGTCAGGAAATGCAACAATACTACTAAACTCCAGTGGTCCAAGATAGTGGTGAACCTTCATGATGCTCTGCTCCAAGTGACAGATGCAAGCCTTTGGAAGCTGTGCTAAAAGGGAATTATAATAAAACTGGCTGCATGGTGAGAAAAAAACACAGCCTCGTGGCAGGACAGTTATGAGAAATATGGATTCAGCTGGTGTTGTTTACACATCAGAAAAAATGTATTTTGTGCTAAATCCAATCTGTGATGTTCCAATGAGAACATGTGGCATCCAGTAATCCACTATCAAAGCTGATCTTCCTACTTGCATAAAGAGTGATACAAAAGAAAGAGGGATTAGAGATTCTTTTTATTTCATTCCTCTGAATGTTATCTTTGGAGGATTAAGAATGACTGATGCTGATACACTGAGACAACCAGTTTAGACCAAGTAATTCTTGAAAGAGAAAATTGACAGATATATCTGGCTGTGCACCTGAATACTAGGAAAATTCTTAGGAACGTTTGCTTTGAGTTTAGAGTGTTCATTCTGATAGATTTTATGTATATTTAATCATTCAGGAAAGAGGAGAGCTATGTGAAGTCTGTAGTAAATGGCACATTTGAAATGTCAGTTGGCATATTCATGAATATGTTTCCTACTTGTAAATAAAATTAAAAGAACTGGAAACGTACTTCTATAGCCTGAATACTTAAGTCCTCTACAAAATGTGCGTATTTAAATTCTAACTTCAGGGTGAGGGTATTAGGAGGAAGGATCTTTGGAAGGTGTTTAGGTCATGAAAGCAGAGCTTTCTTGAATGGGATGATTACCTTATAAAAAGACCTCAGGGAGATCCCCTGCCCTTTCTCACCACATTAGGGCAAGCTCTCAAGATGTTATCAATCAGCAAGCAGGTCCTCACCGGACACTGAATCTGCTGGCACCTTGATCTTGTATTTCCCAGTCTCCAGAACTGAGAAATAAATTTCTGTTGTTCGTAATGCACCCTGTTTATAGTATTTTGTTAAAGCATTCTGGACGGACTGAGATACATACATTGCATCATCGTCTCTTAGAAAGTGTCCACACAGTTTTGCAAAACAAAAGACACGTTAAGATGTCCACTCAGGGCGCTGCCACAGTGAGTTTAGCACTGAAACTTTGGTTTTGGAAGCAGCAGATTCGCTGCAGTGGGAGTCTCAGAACAGAGGACAACCCAACGCTAGCTCTGTAGCTGAAAAAGATGAATAGCGCCCAAACTCTTCCATTATCAGACCCTAGCAAAGTAGCTGGTAAATGTAGGTATTCGTTCAAGAATGACTTTTTTTCTTTTGACTTCTATTTTAGGTTCAGAGGTTACATGTGGAAGCTTGTTACATGAGTAAATCGTGTGTTGCTGAGGTTTGGTGTATGAATGATCCCTTTACCCAGGTAGTGAGCATGGTTCATTGCTGGTGGCTTTTCAATCTATCCTCACCTCCCACTCTCCCCCTTCAAGTAGTCCCCAGTGTCTACTGCTCCCATCTTTGTGTCCATGTGTATTCAATGTTGAATTACTACTTATAGGTGATAACATGTGGTATTTGGTTGTCTGTTCCTGTGTTAGTTTGTTAGGACAATGGCTTTCAGCTGCATCCATGTTGCTGCAAAAGGCATGATTTCCTTCCTTTTTAGTATACTATTTAATGGACCACATTTTCTTTATCCAGCCAGCTGTTGATGGGCCTCTAGGTTGATTCTCTGTCTTTGCTATTGTGAATAGTGCTGCAGTGAACACATAACTGCATGTCTTTTTGGTAGAACAATTTAATTTCCTTTGGGTATATACCCAGTAGTGAGATTGCCGGGCTGAATGGCAGTTGTTTTCAGTTCTTTAAGAAATCTCCAAACGTCTTTCCACACTGACTGAACTAATTTACACTCCCACCAGCAGTATATAAATGATTCCTTTTCTCCACAACCCATTTGTTGTTTTTTTGACTTTTTGATAATAGCCATTCTGACTGGTGTGAGATTGTATCACACTGTGGTTTTGATTTGCCTTTCTCTACTTATTAGTGATGATGAGCATATTTTCATATATTTGTTGGCTGCATGTGTGTCTTCTTTTGAGAAATATCTGTTTATGTCCTTTGCCCATTTTTAATGGGGTTATTTGCTCTTCTGTTTGTTGAATTACTTAAGTTCCTTATAGACTTTATTAGAACTTTTTCTGATGTATAGTTGGTGAATATTTTCTCCCATTCTGTAGGTTGGCTGTTTACCCTGTTGATAGTTTATTTTGCTGTGCAGAAGCTCTTTAATTAGGTCCTATTCGTCAAGTTTTGTTTTAGTTGTAATTACATTTGGGGACTTAGTCATAAATTCTTTGCCAAGGCTGATGTCCAGAATGGTACTTCATAGCTTTTCTTCTAGGATTTTTGTAATTTTAGATCTCCCATTTAAGTCTTTAATTCATCTGGAATTAATGTTTGTAAAATGGTAAAAGGAAAGGGTCCAGTTCCAATCTTCTGCATATGGCTAACCAGTTATCCCATCCCTATTTAGAGAGTCCTTTCCCCATTGCTTATTATTGGTGACTTTATGATCAGGTAGTTGTAGGTGTGTGGCTTTATTTCTGGGCTCTTTATCCTGTTCCATTGGTGTATGTGTCTGTTTTTGTAATAGTACCATACTACTTTTCATGAATTTAAATTGAATTTCATATCATCATGAAAGGTTGAGCAGATTACAAGTTGCAAATTGTCCCAGAAAATTTAAAAAAATCATTAAAGTGTAGGTGTCGTAAACATTATTGACTGACTGCTTGAAAAGAGTCACTTTATACATGAAATCTTCAGTTTTATTTCTAACAGTGAATGTATTTACTTTTATTTAAATATCCACTTGCAAAATGAGTTTTCTTAAATCAAAGGCCTGCACTTTTATCTCATAATGGTAAGTAATTAGCAACAAACCCACTTTGATGTGACATCAATTTTGTGTTGATATATTCTGTCAATAAGCCGTCATTATATGACTCAAACATTCTACTTAACAATACATTGTTCATTATACCAATACACTGGCTGGATGACTTTGTACCATGAAAAAAAAAATCTTACTTGAAGAATTAGTAGATTGCTTTTCATCAGATGATGACAATTAGATAATAGATCATTTCCTTTGTTATCTTGCCAGAATGCCAAGAACTAAATTTAATGGTTAATCAATGTAACTAATTAGGCATATGTTGATACAACTTCCTTACTTTCTTTGACATATTTTTATTTTCTCATTTT
Organism: Chlorocebus sabaeus; assembly: GCF_047675955.1. Lineage (NCBI taxonomy): Eukaryota > Metazoa > Chordata > Mammalia > Primates > Cercopithecidae > Chlorocebus > Chlorocebus sabaeus. The sequence goes on from NC_132905.1 coordinate 77,479,733, forward strand.
ATCCTAATACTTGCATAGTAAACCTAAGCAAACAAATGCATATAAAATAGGTATACAGGTAGGTGACCAATCTATGGATCAGATATTTGTCATTATAAAGATGTCAAATCAAATAACCTGAACAAATCTTTTGTTGATAAGACAAACAAGACCTCAAGCTGAGTGAACTGGAAGTAATCACCTTCAGATTAGACCACCTCACTCTGCCTGTCATCACAAGCTTGCAAAACATCACACTTAAAACATTTATTAAAGTCAATAGTCAAACTTCCTCCTCCAGTTTTAAATGATTAAACAAAAATGTCTTACCTGTTTAAGAAGATTTTTTTGTCTTAGATGTAGTAAAAATAATTGGTACTTGCTTTTTGTTCCTTTTTTAATCAAAAGGTTGAGTTTAAACACCATCTGGAATTGTATTTTTCCTTTATTTATATAATCAGATTTGAATACTCAAATTAATCTATAAGAATATTTAAAATAATAATGGTTATTTTATATAGTTTGGATGTTTGTTTCCTTAAAATATCATGTTGAAATGTGACCTTCAGTGTTGGAGGTAGGGGCTGGTGGGAGGCATTTGATCATAGGGGCAGATACCCCATGAATGACTTCTCATACTGTGCTGCTAAGCCACAAGCAATTTCTTGCTTAGTTCTCATGAGTTGTTTTTTTAAAAGACAATGGCACCTCCTCCCACCCTTGCTTCCTCTTACTATATGATGCACTGGCTCTCTGTTCCCTTCTGCCATGATTATAAGCTTCCTGAGGCATCACTAGGAGCAGATGCTCACACCACGCTTTTTATACAGCCTGAAGAATAGTAAGCCAAAATAACCCTGTTTTATTTATAAATTTATCCAGCCTCAGGTAATCCTTTAGAGCAACACTTGCAGACCAACATAGAAAACTGGTTCCAAGAAATGGGACATTGTTATAAAGATACCTGAAAATGTGGAATCAGCTTTGGAACTGGGTAATATGCAGAAGCTGGAAGACCTTGGAGGTCTCAGAAGACGGGAAGATGAGGGAAAGTTTGTAACTTCTTAGAGACTGCATAAATGGTTGGGATCTAAATGCTGATAGAGATATGAACAGTGAAAGCCAGGCTGATGAGATCTCAGACAGAAATAAGGAATTTATTGAGAACGGGAGTAAAGGTCACCCCTGTTCCTCCCTAGCTAGCTAAGAACTTAGCTTAATAGTGTTCATTTCTTACGGCTTTGTGGAAGGCAGAACTTAAGAGTGATGACCCAGGGTACCTTATGGAAGAAATTTCTAAGCAGCAAAACATTCAAGACATGGTCTAGCAATTCTAACAGCCTATGATCAGACATAGGAGCAAAGGAATGACTTAAAATTGGAATTTGTAATTAAAAGGAAAGCAGACTGAAAAATTTGGAAAATTTGTGGGTTAGCAATGTAGCAGAGGAAGAAAAAGCTTTTTTCAAGAGAGGAATACAAGTGGGCTTAGGAGCAACCACTTGCTAGAGAGATTTGCATGACTAAATGAGAGCAAAGTGCCAATAATGCAAGACAATGAGAAAAAGGCCTTGAATGCATTTCAGGGATCTTTGAGTAAGTCCCTCTTATCACAAGCCCAGAGGCTCAGCAGGAAAAAATGGTTTCCAGAGGCAGGCTCAGGGCTCACTACTTTATGCACCCTCAGGATCCTGCTTCCCATATCCTGGCTACTTTAGCTCTAACTCCAGCCATGGCCCAAAGGTATTGGGGAAACCAGTTCCACACCACCCGGCAGGTACCCCGAGTCCAGCAGAGACAAAGGAGTTAGAAAGAGACAGAGTAAGAGTTTAAAAGGCGGGTCCAGGGGACCCGAGTATTGGAGGCTTGTTCACAGCCCAGAGCTCTTTGCCTCCACCTAATTTATTGGTTTACAAGCTCTTTGTTCTTAGGGCAGATGGGAGGGGTGGGGAAGGGATGAGGAAAAGGATTAATCAGTGAAGAAGAACTCATGAGTCATTCCATAAGATGTATAGCAGTGGCAGTTTCTGTGAATTTCCTCGAGCAATGGCGTGTGTCTAAACTACTTAAAATCTTTAACTTATTGGGACTGAAATGGGTGGGAGTGGGTTTCAGGAGGAGCCAAGATGTTTGATGATACTCTACTGCTTCAAGGGAGTGTTCTCTCCCTGAGCAACCTGTGGAATGCCGCAGAGCGGTTGTGCTCTCGGAGCATAAAGACATGAAGGCAATAAGGAGAATTTTCTCCTCAGAGGCTACCCGTGGCTCCCCATGGGTGTCTCACACAGGGGAGACCAACTCATCTGGCACCCCAGAAACGCTCCTTCCCACACAAAGGACCCCAGTACAACTCAGGCTCCAGAGGGTGCAAGCTATAAACCTTGTTGACTTCCACATGATGTTAAGCCTTCAGGCACACAAAATGCAAGAGTAAAGGAGGCTTGACAGCTTCCACCTGGATTTCAGAGGATGTATGAGAAGGCCTGGGTGCCAAGCCACAGGGGCAGAGCCCTTGCAAAGAACCTCCACTAGGGTAGTGCTGTGGAGAAATGTGGGGTTGGAACACTCACAGGGAGTCCCCACTGTGGTATTGCCTAATGCAGCTATGGAAGTGGGGTTGCTGCTCTGCAGATCTGAAAATGGGAGAGCCATGGGCAGCTTGCATCCTGGGCCTAGAAAATTCACAGACACTCAACTGAAAGCCTTGAGAGCAACCATGGGTGTCACGTGCATCCATGTGAAGAGACCACCAAACAGGCTTTGTGTGAGCAACAAGGCTGTTTATTTTGAGAGGAGAGAGAAAGAGACTCCCATATTGTCTTCTATTGTTTTATACTCAGTACCTGTTTTAAGAAACAAGAAAACAAAACCAAAGGCAGGCAGCCTGGTGCCAGGCACCAGAGCCAAAACCAGGCCCAAAACCAGGCCTGGGCCTGCCTGACTTAAGCCTAGTAGTTAAAAATTAACTCATGAATTAGCAACCGATGTTATCCATAGATTCCAGACATTGTATGGAAGAACATTGTGAAACTTCCCGTTCTGTTCTATCTCACTTTGACTACCAGTGCATAAAGCCCGTCATGTACCCCCTAGATTGCTCAATCAATCACGACCCTTTCATGTGAAATCTTTAATGCTGTGAGCCCTTAAAAGGGACAGAAATTGTGCACTTAAGAAGCTCAGATTTTGAGACATTAGTCTGCCAGTGCTTCCAGCTGATTAAAGTCACTTCCTTCACTACCTCAGT